>NC_090227.1:25430004-25640004 GCF_024489055.1 Chanodichthys erythropterus
TTAGCATAGTTCATTGAATCTGATTAGACCGTTAGCATCGCGCTTAAAAATGACCAAAGAGTTTTGATATTTTTCCTATTTAAAACTTGACTCTTCTGTAGTTAAATTGTGTACTAAGACCGACGGAAAATAAAAAGTTGTGATTTTCTAGGCTGATATGGCTAGGAACTATACTCTCATTCAGGCGTAATAATCAAGGAACTTTGCTGCCGTTCCATGGCTGCAGCAGGAGCAATGACATTACGCAGCGCCCGTGAGCCCCTGCTTGCACAGGGAACGTGCCTTGCAACCATGGAGACGTATGTGAGAGAGGCTGCGTAATATCATTGCTCCTGCTGCAGCCATGGAACGGCAGCAAAGTTCCTTGATTATTACGCCTGAATGAGAGTATAGTTCCTAGACATATCAGCCTAGAAAATCACAACTTTTTATTTTCCGTCGGTCTTAGTACACGATTTCACTACAGAAGAGTCAAGTTTTAAATAGGAAAAATATCAAAACTCTTTGGTCATTTTTAAGCGCGATGCTAACGGTCTAATCAGATTCAATGAACTATGCTAAGCTATGCTAAAAGTGGTACCGCCAGAACCGGAGATCGGCTGAATGGATTCGAAAACGGTAAAACTCAACTGTTTAACTCTAGGGGAGCTGGAAAATGAGCCTATTTTCAAAAAAAGTGGAGTGTTCCTTTAACTATAAGATACTTTATTATATACACACTGTAAGAAGAAATATCTGTAGAAAAATTGGATAACGTCCTTTGAGAAAAGTTTACAGACATTTCCTTCAACCCTGAAACACAAAACATGCAATATGTAATTCAAAATACAGGTAAAACGCCTGTGAAAAAAACAATAATGAAAATTTCTTCATATTAACATTTGGCTGCAAATTTATGAAGTTACTTTCTTAAAGTGCAGTGAAAATTGTTAATGGTTTAACATGACATTATACTGTATATGTGTATTTTACTGTTAAATACTGTCAAATTAATGTTTTTTAGAAGTAAAAAAAAATGAAATACCATATAATTAAAAAAGCAGTTTAAGTAGATTGGTATATTAACATCATATCATTTAATGAAATGTACAATTGTAAGATATAAATTATACAGGCATCCCATAATACCGCTGTTACCACATCAGCCAGTTTTTAATGTAAAGTTAACAGTATTTTTTGTTTATCTTGGTTCTTCTTTTTTCAATCATTACTGGCACTAAATCAAAATAGATTTTCTATAGAAATAAAGCTGCTCTTTTATGTTTACCACAAAAATTTGATAATATGATTCAGAGTTTTCTGTTAAGGTAAAAAAAAAAATATGGGAAATTTCTGCCTTATCAGTTTGCTAAAAAGACATGGTGATAATTTCTTCAAATTTGGACACAAAAGTATAAATTTTCTGTTGTTTGGATCTGATTATGTTCAGTTATTATTTACTGTTTTATTATGAATAGCTTTTAAGACTTGGTTTTCTTGGCATCATAAAATATGCAGTCAACAAAGCTCAGATGGTTTGAAGTTCCCAAAATAGTGCAGAGCTGCCACATTCGCACATGCATTCTCACACACACAAACACACACAGCCTCTCTCTCCACCTGAGTGGTGCTTATCCATGCCGAGAGTTTTCCAGTCTATCAGAGGACGGACCACGGTTAAACTACACCTGCAACATGCACTAACTCTCTTTCTCGCAAACACACACACACTTACACTCCGCTAGCTTGAATCCCATCACCCAGACTGCCTCAGGCCCAGAGAACAGGGACCGCAAACAGAAAACCACTACCATTCAAAGATGAAATACTTAAACAATGCAGACATCTGCGGTAAACATGTATATTCACACTATTCTTCCTGCATCAATGTACTGTTTCTCATATTGCACATTTTGCCTGTCGTGTAGAAAGTGTAACTCTCTTCTGATTGGCTTGTTATAGAGGGTGTCATCCTCACCTGGAGCAGGTTATGGAATCTCCCTCTGGGGCCTCTGGTGCTGGACAGCAGAACTGGTGCAAGACGGTCTGACTCCTGTAAATGTTGAAATCCACATTCCACATATTAAATACTATATTATTTACATGTCACTTCATTTGCCTTTCTCAAGCACTTGGTTGCTGTAGCTTAGTGTGGTGGTACTGAACTAGTTTTGCTTCAGAATGCAGATTATTGGGCCTTAAAGGGTTAGTTCACCCCAAAAAAAACAATTCTATCATCACTTATTCACTCTCAAGCTGTTCCAAACCTGTATAAGTTTCTTTTTTTCAGTTGGACACAAAGGAAGATATTTTAAATAATGTTTGCAATCAGACAGTTGACGGTAGCCATTGACTTCCATTGTAGGAAAAAAATACTATAGAAGTCAATGGCTACCGTCAACTGTCTGGTTACCAACATTCTTAAAAGCTGCAGTCCGTAACATTTTTTGTTTAAAAATTACCCCAAATCAATTTTTGAGCAAGTACATAACCAGCCAGTGTTCAAAACTATCTCCTTACCTTAGCCCGATTCACAACGGTAAGCTTGTAATAAAGTTTTCTAAATAGAGTGGTACTGGTTGGTTTCTGCTGGAAATTTGAGCATGCCGCTGTTGTTCTTTGTGTCAGTACATCACATCTGTTTCGAAAGAACGAATCCCAGCTAGTAGGCTATATGGCATGTGAGGATGCTGCAGGTGGCGGATTATTTATAGTGTTTTCTCAAAGCAGCTGCAATAATTAAACTTATCAGTTTGATGGCGGATTGTATGGTATGACAAATGGACAATTAGAGATTAGACTGTACAGAAACTGAAATCTACAGATTACGCTAATACACACTAAATACACGTAGTCACACAATGCTGATGTTAGTATTAACAATTTGAGAACAAAGTATAACAATAATAATTTGCACAGTTTGATCTAAGCTAAGCGATCGTTAAATTTACTCACCACTGGTAGCGCGATTTATTGTAATACTTTTTTCTCAGTTGGTCAGAACAAAAGTGTTGGTCATATTTCCAAGACTACAATCTGTGATTCCGAAGTACAGTAGTATCCACTGGTGCAGTGACTGACAGCCACACATTCTCCTCAAAGCATTAGTTTCATCTGCGCTGATGCACAACCCACGTAAAGATGATAATTACACATATAACTGCAATTGCAGGTTTTGAACAGAGATGGCGACAAAGAGGCAAAACTTATGGACTGCAGCTTTAAAATAACTTCTTTTGTGTTCAACAGAAGAAAGAAACTCACAGGTTTGGAACAACATAAGGGTGAGTAAATGATGACAGAATTTTCATTTTTGGGTGAACTATCCCTTTAAATACATTTATGTGTTTGGTAAACTCTTTCTACCTATGTAACTTGTATTGCATTCAAAGTATACATTTTATCAGTTCACGCATTCCCTAGGAATCAAACCCATGACCTTGGCATTATTAGCGTCATGCTCTACTACTTGAGCTACAGGAAATAGCAATCGAAATAACAGCCAGGCATTCACTGCACAAAACATTATGGTTGGCACAAACCATGTCCTTGATGCAAGAGAACCTGTATTTAATGTAGTTTGAGTCATATTTCGTTTACCTTTAAAAATGGTTAGTTGCTTTTCCAGGTGTCTGCAACCAGAACAGACCTGCAGTTGCTGGTTTTGAACCACTAGCCTGATGCTAAACAACATACCTAAATTAATTTCAAAATGAAATGTTCATCCTGGCAATCACAAATGTTTTAAACAATATCTCAAAGAACACAAAAACAACTTCCAAAATGTTGACGACTAAGTTTTGTATAACATCTGTTTAACTTATAACATGAAAGTAAGGTTAATAATATAACTTAGATTAAAAATTTTTTAGTTTTACTCAAATTAGATTGATGCAAAAATGAGTACACCCCACAACAAAAACTACATCTAGTACTTTGTATGGCCTCCATGAAATGACAGCACTTACTTTCATGTTAAACAGATGTTGTATAAAACGTAGTCTTGTCAACATTTTGGAAATTGTTTTTGTGTTAATGGAGATATTGTTCAAAATGTTACTTTTCAAAGGGGGTGTACTCATCTACACTGAGCACTGTATATGGCTGCTCACAATTTCTTTTCATTCTATAATATTGGGACCCACTTTATATTAAATGGCCTTAACTACTATGTACTTACATTTAAATTAATCATTTGATACAATGCACTTATTGTGTAAATACATGTTTTTACATTGTACTTATATTTTAAAAACACTTCCATGTAAATACATCTGTAATTAATTTCTGTAATTACATTTATAATTACACTGTTGACCCATCCCTTAACCCTACCCCTACCCTTAAACCTACCCATACCACCAAACCTGTCCCTAACCTTACCCGTATCCCACCTCAATAGCTGAAAATGTGTTTTGTAATTCAATATGAACCCAATAAGTACATTGTACTTATTTTTTGATGTAAGTACATAGTAGTTAAGGCCACTTAATATAAAGTGGGACCTAATATTGTATATACTTCAGTCTAAATAAGGAGTCTGGCTGATTTCAGAGCTCAAGATGAGTCTTGTTTGAGCCCTCCATTGTTGACAGCACATCAAATATGTTTACTTCTCACTCGAGCATAACATGAGAATGTGAAGTGCTATTAATATAATCATATTTGCATATCACTTCCTTGCAGTCCTGCTATTGTGATTATTATGTAATATTCATTAATAATCCAATATTCTGTTGTCCCAGCTGCTTTCTTGGTTTTAAAAAAAAAAAAGTGCATCGCTACATTTTTGTGTTCCACAGAAGAAAGAAAGTCAGTTTTGGAACGACATGAGGATGATGGCAGAATGTTGATTTGTCTTTTGCAAACACCCTGTCTTCACTCGCTAATAAAGATGCAACACTCTCAAAATACACCTGTCATAACCAGACACGCTGATGATAGCGATGTGAGATTAACTTTAATGAGCTGGGAGCATGAGCATAATTGGACCCTAAAACTCATTGGCAATGAGTGTCTCACACTTCCAGTACATCTAAATTTATTCCATCATAAACACACTACAAGGTAACATACTCTCAGACTCAAGACTAAGTGTTTTGTACCCTAAAGGAAAAGACAATGTTACCATTAAACAAATCAGAGCAGAATGTATCATTCCAGTTTTGCTTGTGGGGTTAACACACACACATACACACACACACACACACACACACAGGGAGTACTCTACAAATGCAGCGTGAGATGTGCATCGAAGCAGATGAGCAGTCGTAATAGATGACAGTGACACACACACACACTCAGTCCCTCAATCTTTCTCTCTCTTACTGTGGATTAGATTCCAGCTGGCGGATCAAATTCACATGCACTATGGGAATGTCACTTAAAGCCTCGTTTTATGCATAAATTTGTGTGTATGTGTGTGTGTGTGTGTGCATGTAGATCCCTGGCAGTAAAGTGTTTTTAAGCTCTTTTTAAAAAGCATTCTTGCAGCAAAATAATCAGGTGCATTAAAAACCTCTTTCCTGAGACCTTTTTGCCCTGTAAAGAGTGAACTAATGCTGACCTATAATCATTTTTCTTCCATTTTAGAGTGTGTGGTTAATTCAGTACTGGACATAGCAGTGCAAACACATACACACACACATGCATATAAACACTGCCAGATTACACACCCACATGATCTTAAAAAAATATTTTTAAGATCATGTGGGTGATTTTATAAATGCTGAATGATTTTATAAATGCAAATCATACATTTTAAGTTCACTGAATTATTGATGTGCACACTTGTATATTCACTGTGGCCTACATAGTGAGATTCCTGTGTTATGTAATCCTGATGGCGCATGTAATCTGCCTCACCGATCTCGTGTTTTCCTAAAGAAAGACTGATTTGAGAAATTATTATCCACTTGAGAACTCACTCAGATGCCCGTGGGAGTCCCACAGCTCGGCACAAGGTGGCAGGTGTCTGTGGGACCAGGGACCTACAGCAGGGGTTCTGAGCATCATCATCATCTTCATCAGCAGAGTCCGGACTGGCAGTGCTGGGTCCAGCAGGCACAAGCTGCATGTCCAGAGGGGAATGATGCTGCTGCTGCTGAGTTTGAACTGGAGGTGTCCCGGCTCTGCTGGTTCGGGGCAGGCTGGAGGTCCGGGGGGGCGGAGGCGGATGATAGCGGGGAGGATGCCGGTGATGGCTGCTGGAGTCCCGGAGCTGCCGATTCTCAACCGCTAGATCCTCCAGCCGGCGCTCGAGTATGTCTATCCGGTATCGCTGGGTTTGGATCAGACTCTGTTGATTCTGCACGATGGCGGTGAGCTCCTTAAGATAGAGCACCGCCTGCAGAGGGTTCTCCAGGAGGCTTGACATCCCGGCGAGACTCCCGTGCGACGCTCCTCTTGAAAAAGCCGAGCAATGATGCTATACAAGCGGGGTGTTTCGGTGTCAGTACCCCTGATGTACGGGTTGCTATTTAAATGGCTGAACTGAGAGAGAAAGAGAGACAGAAAGAGCGCGAGACCCCCGCCTCCGCCTCCACATCCGTGTCCAGAGCGCGCATGAAGGGATGCGCGGAGTGGTGCTGAGGCGAGGATGTCAAAACATAGGATTGAAGGGGGCGTGGCCGGATTCGCGAGTGACGTCAGGGGGCACGCAATGAGGCGCAATAACAGAGTTTGTTTGGTTTACTGAGGCTCATAAAAAATAAGAAATCGAGATCAGCTGTACTTTGTTTATTATTTCGTTTGTTTATTTTCACAGTTCATTCAGATTTGTTGTTAATAATGAATTATCATTATTAATAATAACTGCCTTAACATGGCTTCTATACAGGCACTTGCACACATAGACATTTTTTTTTCTTTTCTTGTTTTTTTAAAATAAATGAATATATATTGCCGTTTGCGCACAGCTTCCCTGTCAAACAAATATATTTACTGAATAAAAAAAAAAAAAAAAAATACTATATATCAGGTCGGCCTTTTTGAGTTCAGCTGCCCTCCGCTCCGAGACTCACCATTCATTCATTCCCGCACGCGCGCGATGAGAAGCGAAAAAGAAAAAAGCTCTAGATGGATCCATCCCGTGCATTTCTTTTAGGTAGCCTATGTATGTTCACAAACATGTGAAATTTTTGGCTATTTAAAGGTGAGATTATTTATACATTTAAGGCCGCTTTAATAGTTTGACCACCAGCAACGCATCTGCCTGATTTGATACTAATGTAATTTATGTCATATTATAATTTCGATTATTTTAATGTGCTATGCATTGCGCTTTGAACCATGGTAAAGATATCTGTAGGGCTGTCAATACCAGAAGAGGAGCATTTGTGAACTATTAGACAGTTTTCTGAGGATGCACGATGTACTAAAACTATTTAAAAATCATAAATATTATTATTAAATTATATAAAATATTTATTATATTATTATTTAACTAATAATATATATATTTTTAATGATGGTGGTTGTCTTTGATCGTGGATTTGATCATGCTGTGCTGTGTAACAACAAAAAACAGCAGGCTTTTGGCGCCCTCTGCAGGCATTTGTTATAAAATATAATGTATTTATAACAATTCAGGGGAAAAAACTCTTGATGTGTTTCAATATGCAGATTAGCTTGTTTTGGTTAATTTAGAAATCTACAGATGCAAACAGACAGATGGTAGTAGGCTTAAAACAAACACCATCTAAATGTGTAGGGTTTTCTTTCCATTAGAGTAAAGACATGGCAGCAAAAATGGTCCACAATCTTAAAATTGTCCACTACATAAACAAATAAACAAATTATTAGTGAAACTATGTCCCTCTCGTAGGTGCAGTCATTTTTTTTAAAATATATAGCTACTTGAAAATAGTAGCGTAGAAAACATGCACACTGTGGCATAGTTTGCTGTAGCCTTCTCTTGTTATAAACCTAGTGAATACTAAAGAAGACCATGGTCTCTGTGTGGACTGATTATTTTGTAGAAATCTGTGGAGTATGAAATTGCGTGAGTGTGAGGGAATTAAAATAAAATGGTAAGGAAGTCAGTTGTCTTAATATATTTAAGGGTTTATAATTTCTTTAAATAAATAATTATATGAAGTGCCTTTTTTCCACTTGAGCCCCTGCCCCCCAAAATGTCTGTGCACGTCCCTGTTCCTATAGTTTGTATATTCAATAATAAAAAAAATAATAACATCCCATGTAGGCTAGGCCTAATCATGAAAATGTAGCTACAGAAAAGTTAAATGTGTATTTAAAATGCCTAGAGTCTTATTTTATTGTTACAAATTTAGATTTCTGTTGCTTAGTTACCAATGAATCTGAGAGCATTATGACTGTTGCTTACTATATAGGCCTTATACTAATCTTCAGTGCAAATAATAATAAAAATAGAACAAAATCAAAAAGGTCGATATGTGAACATGGTTCGTCATAGACTGCTAAATAATCCGATCAAAACGTCTTTCCTATTTACCTGTTTAGCCGAGGCCTAAGCTACAACACAAATAATTGTTTTAATATTCGTATGGCTTACAGAAAAGGTATCTTACACAAAAAATACATATAAAATAATTGTAACCAATAATAATAAAATAACAATATAACAGAGATTAAAACAGTGTGTTAAGTCTTCTACGTGAATCATTATTAACATTTTAATTGACATTTAATAAACATTTAATTAAATCCTAACATACTGTTATGTACACAGATTTTAAACTTTAAAATTTTGTTTTTATTATTTTATGATACGTTTTCCCCCCGTTGTTGCGCGCCGACGTCAGGCGTCACGTGATCTGGGAGTGCGGAAGTTTTGATCCTGACACTCCGAGCACCTTCAAGCTTTTGAACGTTTGTGCTTTTGTCATATAAATGGTCAGGTACAGTGTTTCCTTCTACTTGCATTTATTTTTATAGCAATATTCCACAGACATCTTACAGGCATCCCTTTTGAGTTTCTTGCCGCTTTGTTTTTTTCCACCGGAGGTAGCAGGATGATGATTGCGTTGTGTAAATCTAATGAGAATCAATATCGAAATCAACTGATTTTTTTTTTTCAAATAATTGTCATATTGTTATTATACACTCTTATTAATGGGTTTGCGTTGCGACATAAAACATAACACTGTTTATTCAACTTTATCTAACGCTGTGTGGAGTCGTCATGTGACTGTCATTTGGTGAAGCCTGTGGGTTTGTTTCTGTTAAGGCTGGATCAGTGTTTTATGTTGCTGTACTAGATTAGAGTCTTCTAGATTGGATCTAGATACGTGAACTATGTAACAGTGATGAAAGGGGGCAAAAAACATAAATCCCCAGAGGAGATTAAATTTGCATTTCCATCCAGTGTCCATTGCAACAAACAGTATTGTGGGTTGCCAACTTCAGTAGCCTATAGTATGCAGTGTATAAGTTATATGTATATATCACAACACATACTGGATCAATTTAGCTACTACCATGGCAAATTATAACACTAGATTTAATGTTTGTGTGTGTGTGTGTGTGTGTGTGTGTGTGTGTGTGTGTGTGTGTGTGTGTGCGCGCGTATCATACCCTTTCAATTTATTTACTGCACAATGTTTGGTTTATTTGCTTGTTTTAATGCTTAAAGCATAGTTTAGGAATATATTTGATACACAGATTGAATGATTTATTGGTGTGTATCTGTGTGTATGTGTAGGATGACACAGAAACGTTACCTGGAGGGACAGGTGTACTCTGTTCCACTTATCCAGCCAGACCTGAGGAGGGAAGAGGCTGTCCATCAGATCACTGATGCACTACAGTACCTGGAAACTATATCAACAGACATCTTTAATAGGTAAAAACATTTATACACATTCATTCATAGTACAGAGTGTTTTTCTGCAGATCAGAGATCAAGGATCTAGAATTTCTAGATTATAGCAGTACACGCAAATACTAATATATATATATATATATATATATATATATACATATATACATATATATATATATATATATATATATATATATATATATACATATATACATATATATATATGAAGGTTACTTTTTGAGTCACCTATTCAAGTCTCAACAATATGGATTTTTCAAAAAAATTTCAACATTAGCTATGTTTCCATCCACCTATTTTTTTACGCATTTTGGGATATTGCATAAAAATCACCAAGATCAATAAAAACATATATGTGTGCATAAACTACGATGGAAACACGTTTACCAAATTCATGCTTCGATGCGCAACTGAAAACTCACGTGATTTTGCCTCAACAGTGGATGTGTTTGGATATCTGGACTAACCATGGGGCCAATCACATCGCTCAGCATCTCAAATGTTGGTTTGGTCCTTCTGAAATGCATGAGCCAAACTCTGTCATCAAAACAGTTAGGAATAATTCGTACATTTATGATATATGAAAAAAGAGCCACTGTGGATTCCTACGTTGCAGAAACTTCCATTTTTATTAGATATTTTGCTCCAATTTACCAGGAAGTGATGATTTTGTTATATTGAACACATGGGATGATAACGCTGCATTATTCACAAATATTTTATGCGATATATGAATTTTGTGAATAAATTAAATAGCAAAATGGATGAAAAATAGATAATTTGAAAAAATTTCACATTCAACATTTTTAATATTTTTTTCACATTTTTCAAAATTTTAGCAACAAATTTTATATGTGATAAAAATATATTTATTTTAGCAATGTATTTTATGTCAAAAATATATTTTTCATATAATTTTAAGTTCTTTACCAAAAATTACTATAGTAATATATTAGTTAATTTTAATAACTGCAACTCTAATTTAACTCTGTGAAAACTATCACTTCATACAGTTTTGATATAACAGGTTCATCAAAATCTTGAATGTTAACCAGCAAGATAACTCTAGAATGAACAACATTTCAGTGCATTACGCAGAGCAAATGTTTATGTGTGTAAGGCATAAAAGCACATGTACATGATCAGCAAACATAAGATGTAGCAAAAATACGCTACTGGTCCTATAAGGTAAATGACAGCTCTGTCCACGGGCCCAAAACACCCTCGCACTGGCCCCCGGGCCATCCTTATTGTTGCGCCTGGCTATTGAAGGAAAGAGTGTGTTTAGACCGTGTGAAAATAACAAAGAAGAGAAATACAATGAAGGTGTGTGTTTTGCATGAGATGCAGTTGTGAAGGAGTGAGTGCTCAAATATGCTAATTCCAGCTGAACAGGCTGGAAAACCATCCACAGCGTTACCATGACAACATGGCACGTAGGGGTCCAGGGAACGTATTTGTGTGTGTGTGGTGAAGCAGTGCGTTTCTAGGTCAGCTCCATTAAGCCTCTCCTTCCCCCCTCTCTTTTAGTCATTCTTCTGTCATTTTTTCCATCCTTTTCTAATGGAGGGTCTTTTCAGACAGCATGTAGTGCCATAGGGCACTAGAAAAGCACACTTTGTAGTGATGATAGGACTGTACGCATGCACAATTACGCTCTCATTCCCGCTGCATTTTGTTTATGTATTCAGGCTGGCTTACTGTAGCTGTCCTTTTGCAATCAAGGGATCTTCTTTTCCATTTGTGATGTTTGTTCACAGAAGCAGTTAAGAATGGACAAACGAAAGAGATATATGGTCAGTGGGTTACAATAGGTGTAATAAAATTCATTATCCAGCCAAGACCGATGGCATTGTCAGAGAGCCAGAAGGTCTGAGTATTGGTGCAGTTTTGTCTGCTTAGCATGCTGCAGTACATCATTTACTTGGCTTATTGTTCAGACCGTTGTTTGGAGAAGTTTGCTGCAAAGTTTCGCATTCGTCCTGGTTGTTGCTTAATATTATGGGAAATTTAGCTGTCACAACTAGCGGTTGACAAATATGGATTTTTCAGAGACCAATGTTGATATACGGTACCGGTCAAAAGTTTTTGAACGGTTTTTGAGCAGAAGTCTTTTCTGCTCACCAAGGCTTCATTTATTTGATCCAAAATACAGTAAAAACAGTAATATTGTGAAATATTTTTACAATTTAAAATAACTGTTTTCTATTTGAATATATTTTAAAATGCAATGTATTTCTGTGATGGCAAAACTGAATTTTCAGCATCATTACTCCAGTCTTCAGTGTCACATGATCCTTCAGAAATCGTTCTAATATTTGCTGCTCAAGAAACATTTATGATTATTATCAATTATAAAGTTATTTTAAATTGTAAAAATATTTCACAATATTACTGTTTTTGCTGTATTTTATATCAAATAAATGAAGCCTTGGTGAGCAGAAGAGACTTCTTTTAAAAACATTTTTAAAAATCTTACCGTTCAAAAACTTTTGACCAATAGTGTATAAAGGCCATAGTGTCCAGTATTTTTATATATAATTAATATTTTTACATTTTTTTTATTAAAAGAAGTCTTTTCATGTTCACCAAGGCTGCATTAATCTGATAAAAAAAATACAGTAAAAACAATAAAATTGTGAAATATTACAATTTATAGCTAAACAATAATATAGAAACCATGATATGATATATATATATATATATAAAAAAATATAAATATATATATATATATATATATATATATATATATATATATATATATATTCTTTGAAGAATAGAAACATTTATTTGAAATAGAAATCCTTTTCATTATAAAACTGTATAACATTATAAAACAACATTGCAACATTATAAAAGCCTTTAATGCATCCTTGATGAATAAAAGTATTAATTTCTTTAAAAAAAAGTTCTGACTTTTAATTAGTAGTGTGTTTATATAATATACAATGTATATACTGTTTTATAAAAGTAATAACGCACTTGTACCTTACTGCTTATAGCAAATTAAACATACAAAATATTTCAATTCTATTATTATTACATAAAATTCACTCAGAAATATCTATTAAAGGTGCCCTAGAACTTTTTTAAAAAAAGATGTAATATAAGTCTAAGGTGTCCCCTGAATGTGTCTGTGAAGTTTCAGCTCATAATACCCAATAGATTTTTTTTAATTCATTTTTTTGCCTGTTTTGGGGCATCATTATAAATGAGCCGATTCAGGGCTACTGGCCCTTTAATTCTCGTGCTCCACGCCCACGGAGCTCGCGCTTGCCTTGAACAGTGAATAAACAAAGTTCACACAGCTAATATAACCCTCAAATGGATCTTTACAAAGTGTTCGACATGTATGCGGCATGCATGGGTCGGATTATGTGAGTATTGTATACTGTTATATTGTTTACATTTGATTCTGAATGAGTTTGATGGTGCTCCGTGGCTAACGGCTAATGCTACACTGTTGGAGAGATTTATATAGAATGAAGTTGTGTTTATGAATTATACAGACTGCAAGTGTTTAATAATGAAAATAGGGAACATGGGCTGGCATATGCAAATATTGGGGGCGTACACCCCAACTGTTGTGTAACAGTCGGTGTTATGTTGAGATTCGCCTGTTCTTCAGAGGTCTTTTAAACAAATGAGTTTTATATAAGAAGGAGGAAACAATGGAGTTTGAGACTCACTGTATGTCATTTCCATGTACTGAACTCTTGTTATTCAACTTTGCCAATATGAAAATTGAAATTATTAGTGTTGAACATGTAAAAATAGTTCAATATTATTCAAGCATACTGGTTTAAAGTAGATTCATTGCAAAACCGTTTCAATCAATAACAAATTAGTTCAGAATTGAATTTTATATTACAGTTTGGTGAAGTTCCGATTTGAATGTGTTCATCTGTATTCTGCAGACATTTTTTGACTTGGTTTGGCTTTGACAGGGTGTCTCAGAGCGTGGAGAAGAACCGTGCACACCTTCAGTCTGTCACAGACCGGATCAAATTGGCTCAGGCCAGAGTCCAGAAGATCAAAGGAAGCAAGAAAGCCACAAAGGTGATGCAGATGATTCAGACACACAGAAAATCTGCCAGTCAGTCACAAAGTGTAGAAGAGAAACTTATTCTGCAACAACTGTCTGGAGCAGCATGTGAATATGCATAGGCTAATGGTTAAAACAGTGAAAATTACAAAACCTATTTTGCAAAAACACTGTTTCCATTAAGAAAATGAAGCTTTTTTGCATTGTGATATTATTTTATGACAATTAAGCACATTTACCCCCAAATTGTCTTTACTACATCCAAACACAAGTATTTTATTAATTAGCATGAATTAAATACAATACAACAAATAATGCCATGATATATATAATTGCTATTCAATTTAAATAATATATCATTATTTTTTCACATTACTGAAATTAAAATTTGAGGATTAAATGTGCTTAGTTGTCATAAAAATGTCACAGTGCAAAATAGTCTTTTTCTTTATGCAAATGACATATATTATTTTTCTTTTTGAGCACCTGAAGGTTACTTAAAGTTCCCCTATTATGCAATTTTAAAGTTTCCTATTTTTGTTTTAGTGTTCTCCTACAATAGATTTACATGCATCCAAGGTCAAAAACACTTAATTTTCTCATGATATACATTGCACAGTCTCTTTAATCCCCTCTTAACCGCTAGTCTACTCTGCTCTGTCAGACGGCCTAGTCTGTCATGATTGGTCTTTCGCTTACAGCACAAGTCAGAAACTAAACGCCTATTAGGCTTATTCAGCATTTGTGATACACAGTGAAATGAATAATGGCGTCAGTCCAACACGAGTCCTCATCCTTTTGAAGTGCAGGCATCACTGAAAACAATGTCTTCTCAACATGTCGACAACATGAACCACACTCTTAGGCCTCAGCTACAACTACAGTGTTTGAGGGTGGGTCAATGTAGATGTTGTTCGTGGGCAGCCAGTGAAGGTCATATACTGGCCTATGTAACAGGAAGTGATACTGGAATTGCTGATGACTTGTTTTGGCAGTTCAGAATCAATTCTTTCTTTTAGGAGACAATAACTTTATCTTTCGTGCACTTTGATCTTTAAAACTTTGCAGACATATTACATTCACAAACACACAGCATGAAAGGCTATATTCGAAAAAGCATAATAGGGGCACTTTAAAGGTCTGAGTGATTATGTTTGATGTGTTTGTGTAGGTGTTCTCCAGTGCTAAATACCCCGCTCCAGAAAAACTGCAGGATTATTCTTCTATCTTTACGGGGGCAGTTGATCCCGCATCCCAGAAGCGGCCTCGCTTTAAAGTTCAGAGCAAACATCGCCCACTGGATGACAAGGCCTTACAGGTGAAAAAAATTCAGTTATCTGTCTTAAACCTCCTTCTTCCTGTCATACTTTCCAGAGTTAAAGGTACAATATGTAATAATTTTTGCCGCTAGAGGTCGCTAGAAGCCTATTCAAAACAAAGGCGTAGCTTGATGACGCCAAGTTTTAGAGCAGAATCTTGGGACATGTGGTCTCCACCTCAACGGACGGTGCAAAAGAACATGGATTTGAGTCTGGAAGAACTCATGTTCATGAATTAGATTATTTAGTATGTTCAATTATTTGGTATGTTTAGTACGTTACTTTAGTATGAAGCAGAGCAGGACCGAGTGTTGTGGGAGCTGAACGAGGCCGCTGGAGCGATTGCACAACACAAGCCTCAGCAGAACTTTTATTATGCCACAGTCGCCGGCGCTCCTTCCACTTTTCCGGTCATGAGTATGAGGTAACACAGCTCTGTTTATCATATTAGATACATTTGAGTGTGTTGAAAATGATGTTATCACGTTACGTTCGCTCGGTGGCTGCTGTGCGACACTTGTTTGAGACACACTGTAAGATAGATCGATTTTAGAATATCATATTAAATGCTGGATGGCTTGTGTTGATAAATGGCATGCGATTAATTTTAAAACGTATTGTATGATGGAGAAAATTCTGTATTACTGTTAATAAAAATAAAGGTGCATCTGATTATGCTATATTAGCTACTTCATAAAATAGTGTTTTTCTCTGAGGCATGGTAAAGCATGGTACTCGCAAAAAATCAAGAAAATTAGATTTAAACAATAAGACTAAACGTGTTGAGCTATATAACAATAATTCATTTTCTGTCTATAAATCAAAACATTTGTTTCCTTGTCTATTAAAACATGTAATATATTAAAGCGTCTTTGGTGTTTCCATGGTTTCTACAAAATAAAACCGGAAACCGAGGGTAACGCGGGTATGACACAATTGACAGGCGACTCCTCACACGTCCCGGAGCCTTGGTTAAAATTGCAATTTTCTCACAATTTACAAATAGTTGGAAACATTTGGGATATTGTAAGTACTCAAGTGAAAAAAATATATAGCACTGGCCTAGTGGTTTTTGGATATTTTACTGCAAAATGATTACATATTGTACCTTTAATGGATCATATTTAGTTATTTACAAATACATGGAAATTAATGGCTATATAAGCTAGCATTTTGTCTTAATTTATTTCTATATACTTTTAGATTGTAATGAATTATTGTAAGGACTTAAAGTCTGCAGTTCATAATTATTTCCCTCTTATAAATGAATGGAGTTTTAAATAAAAAAAAAATCTGACATAAAGAGAGGAAGTGAACTCTATTTATCTCTTTATTTATTAATATTTTATTGTTTTAAAACATGAATTAAATATGTGTTAAATATGTCTGTTCATTTGTACATTTAAAAAATTGATATATTTATTTCTATTTTTATTTCCAAAAATCATGGTAACAGAATTAACATTGTATTTTGTAATATTACTATATCAACTCTGTTACCATGATTTTATGGAGGTCTAGGAGTGAAATAAATACAGATTACCAATTTAATAATTCAAACCTAAAAATGGAAATAAAGAAATCACTTTTTAAATAGACAAATTAAAAGACATATTGAAAACTGCACATTTAATTCATGTTATAAAATGTTGTTAAAATAATTGAAATATAAATGGACATATTTAAAACTTTATTTAATTAATGTTTTAAAATTGAATGAATTAAAAATCATTTTTGAAAAAACCTTTACCAGTTATTGTTTTTTTATACATTTTTTTTAGTTAAAAAAAATTGACATTTCACTTGTGTAGGCAACGATCAGCTTTTGACTGAATTTTCAGAGCCACACAAGCACTTAACAGTTGTTACATGAAAAAAAATTGAGGATATTTGTAAAAATGTCAACATTAAATTCTTTTTTTAAGTAGCTGTTTGTAGTTTCACGACCTTGAGCACTAAGCTTGTAATGTCAGATTACAGTGTAAAACTATCAACAAAAATCTTAAAAATGATTCACGAAATGACCAGCAAATATGTTTTATAGGAGAAGCTGATGTATTTGCCCGTGTGCGTAAACACTAAGAAGCACTCTGAGGATGAGACAGAGGAGGGATTGGGAAGTCTGCCGAGAAATGTCAACTCAGTCAGCTCCTTATTGCTGTTCAACACAACGGAGAACCTGTGAGTATACACACACCTACACATATCGACTGAATGCTGCACAGGCGATGCAACCTTATTAACGCTCATATAATCATCGCTATGTGTGTTTGTGTGTTTTCAGCTATAAGAAATATGTGTTTCTTGACCCTCTGGCGGGTGCTGTGACTAAAACACACACCACGTTAGAGACGGAAAAGGAAGATAAACCGTTTGATGCACCGCTGTCAATCACCAAGAGAGAGCAGCTAGAAAGACAGGTGAGATGTTTAGTCACATCTATAATAAAGCGATAAACTGAAAACAGGATGCAAGCTTAGCTGATGTCTCTGTCACGCTTTCTACTCAGACTGCAGAGAATTATTTCTATGTGCCAGACCTGGGGCAAGTGCCGGAGATTGATGTTCCGTCTTACCTGCCTGACTTACCCGGCATCGCTGATGACCTCATGTACAGCGCTGACCTCGGCCCAGGGTTCGCACCGTCTGTTCCTGCCAGCAACAGCATCCCTGAACTTCCCTCGTTTGGCACGGAGCATGATGAATCTAGTGGATCCGGTGGGATCATTATTAACATTCTTTTATGGCATATTTTAAACTTAAAGAGGTCATATTGTGAGAAATTCAGTCTTTAAATATAATTATTTTGGAAAATATAAAAAATAATTTAATTTTTTATATTTATAAACACAAAATGAATTAAAAAAAAAAAAGTACAGTGTGACCCCTTTAAGTAGGGCTGCACAATTAATCGTAATCGAATCAAAATCGCGATTTGGCTTAGTGCGATTATGACATTGCAAAGAGCTGCTCTGTGATCAGTAGAAAATGACGCTTCATTCGAGAGCACTGCATTAGAAAACGCAACACACGTCAAATATGCAAACTTTCCAAACACGAGAAGCCTTTATGAACTTATTTTCTAACAAAAGACAACATTTAATGTGTTTTTACTCCAAACTCACTTCATTACATCAGTTGCGTGTTTGAAATAGCATTTTGATTAGCATTGGATTATAAATATACTTTATTATTACGGAAATACCTGAGAAAGCTTGAAGAAAACATATAAACCATGTATAGTTGTAGTCGTCTGTTTATTTTATTCAGGTTTAATCAATCAAAGCGTTTCTACCTTCTTTTTATTCAGCGATAGCATGATGCCCATTGGGGATTACCTGGAACAGCGTTTGTTATATATAGTAAAGCTCATTCAATCCTATTCAAGGTAAAAATAGGAAAAATAATTCCTCTCTCTAAAGAACTTTGAGGGAAATATATAATAAATATGTTTTTCTCCAGTGTACATAAGTGTACAGTTTTTTCCACAGTGGATGCATAAGAGACACGTAGTTCATATTAAATCATGGACTCCATTTTTGATTTTGCATACTTCCTGACAAAAATAAAGAAGTTGAGACAGATTTTTATCATAATAATATAATATTTGATAATAAATCCTTAGACCTTTCTAATGATTTATATACATACTGCTTGCATGTTAACAGGTAATCCCCCATTTTGTCATACAAGTTTTAATTTTATTTTCTAATTATTATAGTTATATTTATAATCAAATACTAATGCTAAATACTTTAATAATGAAAGTTATTACAACAGTAATATTTCTTATTTGGTTTAGAATTTTTATTTAGCAATAATGATAATAAAAATAATTTTGAGCCAAATTGTGCAGCCCTACAAACAAGCAAAACAAGCCTGGTATTGTTTGTAATTTTTTTTTTTTTTTTTTTCCCAATTTTTAATTTAATTTTAAAACGCAATTTTAACCAGAAAATCGCAATTAGATTTTTTCTCCAAATCGTGCAGCCCTAACTTTAAGCAGTCTCATTTGTTTTCCTTCATGGTCTACTGTTTTTTTTTTTTAATTCTTATTGTTTTGTTTGTTTGTTTTAAGACTCTCATTTTAGACTTGAGGCTCCACCCCCTCCGCCTCCACCACCCCCTCCTCCACCGGAGTCAACCCAGGTATCAGTCCCACCCCCTGGAATGTCTCCAGCCCCGCCTCCTCCACCCCCGCCTCCACCTATCACACCAGACTGCACTGACACAACAAGTCAAGCCACTCCCTCAAGTAAGTTTCATTTTCAGATTTATAGACTTGAATGAATTTTTTATAATTTAATTACATTTTATTGTTATTGTTTGTAAGGCAAACCGACTGTGATGATGTCATTGCAGTATTGAATTGCTATTGGTCTACTTTCTTGAAATTTTTTTTTGACTGCAAAGATGATTAAAAGGAATAGTTTACCCAAAAATGAAAATTCTTTCATTATTTACTCACCCACATGAGTTTTCATTTTTGGGTGAACTTTCCCTTTAATGTTCAAAACCTAAACTTATTTAAAACATGACTTTTATATTTCTGCCTTCTGCCCACAAACAACAAAAACAGTCTCTTTTTGTCCGTATACACTACTGTTCAATGTTTTTTTTATTTTTTTTATATTTTCAAAAGATTTTTAAATGTTTTTGAAAGAAGTCTCTTCTGCTCACCAAGTCTGCATTTATTTGATCAAAATTACTGTAAAAAATAGTCATATTAATACATTTTAAAATGTTTTCTATTTTATTTTCAAATGTAATTTATTCCAGTGATGAAAGCTGAATTTTCAGCATCATCACTCCAGTCTTCAGTGTCACATGATCCTTCAGAAATCATTCTAATATTCTGATTTGCTACTCAAGAAACATTTCTTATTCCTATCAATGTTGAAAACAGTTGTGCTGCATAATATTTTTGTGGAATTTTATTTTTTTTTTTAGGATTTTTTGATGAATAGAAAGTTCAAAAGAAATAAATCTCACATTATACATGCCTATACTGTCACTTTTCATTAATTGAATGCATCCTTGCTGAACAAAAGTATTATTTCTTTAATAAAAAAACAAAATTTGAATGGTAGTGTATGTCAACCACATTAATTTCTGTTTGCGTTTACAAGGTGTGGTGAAAGACGCCCCTTCTGAGGTGTTACAGCCGTCGGACGGACGAGCCAGCCTGCTGGAGTCGATCCGAAACGCCGGCGGAATCGGCAAAGCAAACCTCCGCAATGTGAAGGAGCGCAAGATGGAGAAGAAGAAACAGAAGGAACAAGAGCAAGGTCAGACGCCACCAGTGTTTACACTCTGTGCTAAAAACAGGCTGTACATACTACTCAAACAGGGTCAATTAGAGGGTGTTAACATTAGATAAACTGTTATTAGAGTAAGAAACTCGTTAGTAGTGTTTGCTCAGGCAAGCATAAAAAATCCTAAGGCACCCAAGCATTCTATGTACAGACTTGGGTCAGTAAGCAACCACCTAACAATTCCCTAGTAATCGCATAGGTACATCCTGGCAACCACCCAGAATATACGTAAAATGTGCTGGTAATTTGTACAAGAGTATTCTTTTTTTAAAACAAGAGGAATTCATTGTTTCAGTAACTCTGATATAAGGAAGAGCGCCGTGGTATTTGGAAAGGTCAAAAGAGAAATTTACTTTCATTAAATCTGCCCTATTAAGCCTTTTTAAATCCGCTTGACATTTGCTCTGAAATCGACTGGCTCTGGACTCACAAAGTCTCAGATATTTAAAATAAGTTCTTCATTGATATGTTATCAATGGATAAACTATGCAGTCTTTTGAATTAGTCATCTCTGAGAGGTAATTACTAATGATTTAGGACTTGGGTGAGAGTAAATGCCACAGTTAAGATTTGAAAGAACATAATTTAATATTCTTTACTACTTGTTATTCTCTTTTTTTCTGCAGAAAATAACAAAGACAGTCTTTGGAAACTGCTTTTCTTTTGAGGAACATAAAATAAAGGAGATATTCACTGCTACTTTTGTTTCAATGAAAGTTAATTAGGATGGATGCTGTTGAGTCTCTGAAAAGGTCAAAAAAGCACAATAAAAGTGATCTATATGACTTGTGCGCAATATACACTACCGTTCAAAAGTTTGTGCGTGGTTCGTTCGTCTTTTGTTTTGTTTTTTGGAAGAATTCTTATGCTGACCAAGGCTGCATTTAAAGGGTTAGTTCACCCAAAAATGAAGATTGTCATTTATTACTCACCATCATGTTGTTCCACACCTGTAAGACTTTCATTCATCTTTGGAACACAAATTAAGATATTTTTTGATAAAATCCGATGGTTCAGTGAGGCCTGCATCGCCAGCAATAACACTCCCTTTTTCAATGCCCAGAAAGCTACTAAAGACATATTTAAATCAGTTCATGTGACTACAGTGGTTCAACCTTAATATTATAAAGCGACGAGAATACTTTTTGTGCGCCAAAAATAACAAAATAGCGACTTTATTCAACAATATCTAGTGAGCTTTGAAGCTTTTCGAATCTTTTGTTTCAATTCAGTGGTTCGGAGCGCGTATCAAACTGCCGAAGTCACATGAAATATTGAAGTTTAAAACATTTATGATGTAACGAAGCCTTGTTTTCTGAAATCATGTGATTGTGGTGCTCTGAACCACTGATTCGAAAAAGTTTTGAAGCTTCATGAAGCATTGTTTTGAAATCGCCCATCACTAGATATTGTGGAATAAAGTCACCATTTTTTTTTTTTTTTGGCGCACAAAAAGTATTCTCGTTGCTTTATAATATTAAGGTTGAACCACTGTAGTCACATGAACTGTTTTAAATATGTTTTTAGTAGCTTTCTGGGCATTGAAAAAGGGAGTGTTATTGCTGGCGATGCAGGCCTCACTGAGCCATCGGATTTTATCAAAAATATCTTTGTGTTGTGAAGATGAACGAAGGTCTTACGGATGTGGAAAGACATGAGGGTGATTAATTAATGATATAATTTTCATTTTTGGGTGAACTAACCCTTTTTAATAAATAGAAAGTTAAATAAAAATAGAAAGTTCGTCAGCTTTGACCATTTTAAGGATTCCTTTCTATAAAAATAATCTTCTGAAGCCCTGTAATGTGTAACATTAAGAAAAAAAGCCATTTTCTCCCCTGTCGCTTAAACTAACAATCATCCTTTTTTCCAGTTGGTGCAGCAGTCAGCGGTGGAGACCTGATGTCAGACCTCTTCAATAAGTTGGCCTTGCGCAGGAAAGGTGTGTTGGAAACCTTAATTTCAGTGCCTCAATCTCTGTGTTTTCATGCTACCTGATCCATTTTTTTTTGTGTGTGTGTGTGTGAATATTCGACAGGTATCTCTGGCAAGGTTCCAGGGGCTGGAGACTCATCCGAAGCACCTGCCAGCTCTGGCGGAGCATTCGCCAGGATGTCAGATGTGATCCCACCCCTTCCAGCGCCGCAGCAAGCGACCGCAGATGATGAAGATGATTGGGAGGCGTAACCATGGCGACCCAGAGTTGAGCATGAAACTCAAGAGTTGAAATTCTCAAAGACAGTCTGGAAATATTGTCTCTCCAAGGAGAGCTATGGCGTTAAGTGAGACATTTTGTCACTTGTTTTGTAACCTCAAGGTCAGTAAATGAACAGAAGTATGAGAAGATGCATTCTAAATGTCACTAAAACCCTTAGAGCCAGAAAGATTATATTATTAATGTCAACAACTTCCTCCAGTTCTGATCCAGTTCATCCGATGCCATCGAGGCCGTACAAGCAATTGAGTTCATGTGAACCTGAACCACTTTTACTCAGAACTGACATTATGGTTGTTTTATGTTGACAATACTTAATCGCACTTTTTGATGAAAGTCTTTCACTTCTCATGCACATTTAGAAAGTGACAGAATGAAGTTGATGTTGAAATAACAAATGTTTTCCATCAAGGAAGAAAAGAATGTTTAAAAAAAAAACTATTTTGTGTTTTACATGGACTAAAACATCTCTGGCATTTGTAGCTTTAGTACAAAAAAATAAACTAATCTACTATGATTGTTTTAGCCCATACAAACCAGTCTTGGCTTCACATTTTGGAATTCAAACACAGAAACCAATCCAGCCTTGTAAAAATGAGCTTTATTTAAATGAAAGTCAAGGACTGAATCAAAAACACACATCTGAACACAGAACCTGAGGACAGAGGCGGCAGAACTCAATAATTCACAAGGCCAGAGTAATCAAACAAACATTCATAATGCAGGACACACCGTAGTACTTTTACATGCTGTCGAGTTGATGGCCTCAGAGCGGCGGTCTCTGTCGCTTCTCCAGGAAGAACTGCGGAATCAAATAAAGGATCAGACAGGGAGCATACTGCTAACAAATCCTTCTCATCCTGTCATCCTCCACTTCCTGTCATTAGAACAGACCTGCTTACAGAGTGCACAGCTGGAGAACGTCTGTCTCATTAAAACAGCACGCAGCTGGAGAGACACTCAGACGCTCTTCACATGCTCCTGTCTATCACACTCTACAAGATTGGCATTCTACATACTATTTTAGAAATGAAGCTGATTGTAGTATGCATGAGGGAAGTGATCAACTAAGGACAAAAAAAAAGGAAAATCTATTTTTTTTACCTATTTAAAACGGACCTAATGAGTGTGTATGTTAAGTCTTAGCTCAAAATACCCTATAAATCATTTTTTTTATAGCATGTTAAAATTGCCACATTTTGGGGGTGAGCAAAAACGTGCCATTTGTGTGTGTGTCTTTAAAAGATTAATCCACTTTTAAATAAACTTTTCCTGATAATTTACTCACCCCCATGTCATCCAAGATGTTCATGTCTTTCTTTCTTCAGTCGAAAAGAAATTACAATTTGAGGAAAATATTTCAGGATTTTTCTCCTTATAGTAGACTTCAATGGGCACCAAACGGTTGAAGGTCAAAATTAGTTTCACTGCAGCTTCAAATTGTTCAACACGATCCCAGATGAGAAATAAGGGTCTCATCTAGAGAAACCATCGCTCATTTTCTGAAAAAAATTTAAAATTATATAAGTTTTAACCAGAAATTCCAGCAGTGTAGACACTTCTAAGAGTATTACTGCCCTCCACAGGTCAAAGTTTTGAACTAATTTTATATGCAATATGCTAGTTCAATACTATATAACAATTAGTTCAAACTTTGGCCTGTGGAGGGCAGTAATACACTTAGCAGTGTCTACACTGCTGGAATTCTAATAGAGGAGAAGAAGAGAGCTAGTTCAAGATGAGCATTTCTGGTTAAAATATATAATTTTAAATTTTTTTCAGAAAATGAGCGATGGTTTCTCTTAAACCCTTATTTCTCATCTGGGATCGTGTTGAACAATTTGAAGCTGCAGTGAAACTAATTTTGACCTTCAACTGTTTGGTGCCCATTGAAGTCCACTATAAGGAGAAAAATCCTGGAATGTTTTCATCAAAAACTTAAATTTCTTTTCGACTGAAGAAAGAAAGACATGGACATCTTAGATGACATGGGGGTGAGTAAATGATCAGGAAAAGTTTATTTAAAAGTGGACGAATCCTTTAAATGTAAATAAGCTGGTGCTCCCGGCCCCCTTTCAAGATAAGGGACATAGTTTCAAGAAATCATGCTCAGGCATACCAGCAACAACAAAACAGGATTATCTCACGCACTGAAAATGTCAGAAACTGTCAATAGACCTTTTTCACACTTCCATGTTTTTGGCTTCCGCAATGATCCACGCTGGGTAAAAGTTTTTCCGGTTACAGTGATAAATAGCCTCGATCAGAACCAGCTCGGGAATCAAAGTCGTTTTACGAATTAAATGTCATGAAAATGTTTGAACGTTCTTGGTGAATTATTGGTGAGACTACAGAGTTCTCATTAAGAGCTAAATTTAATAAATAATTCGAAGTGCTGGCGGTTAAACTTTGGCGCGGCTGTGCATTATCGCACTCTATGTACTGTAAAGACAGTGCCTGCATCTAAACGTGCATACTAGCCATCCTAAATAATAGTCTATGTGACATTAGTAATATATAGTAATATTTAGGGTGGATAGTATGCACATTGGGATGTATAGAGTATTTTTAGCGACGTGCTGGGGAAATTATTGGATCCTTTATCACGCAAGCCTGATCCTCTGATCCGCTCGTACCCTGATATTTCTGGATATATATAAAGATTTCAGTCATCTCTCACTCATATTTTCCTGTCGTCATCATCATAAAGTGTGTATTATGCGCAGTATTATTGTGCTGTTGCAACATTAATGCAAAGACTGATAGTTGTGTAGTGTGGTGTTGGAAATTATGTCTTAGTTGAATCATTTTAATTGATCAGGATAAAACATATGCTTGAATGTGGGATGTAATGCCATGTGAGATTAATACATGCTATATATTTTTAAAACGTATTAAACTCACATCAATATTGTGTATCACGACTTTATTTACTCCACTGAAGTATATATTGGGAGTTGAATAAATTATATAAATAATGTGCATCATACGTGATATGATCAGGGGAATTACTGAATGAGTAGCTGCGTAGCCTATACCGACTATAAATCCACCTGCTGTAAATTCGAGCAACGGTTTGAGTGGCCATATAAGCTACAAACAAGTAGAAAATAATATCTTTGTAGATTATACAACAGCAACTTGGAAAACAGACAAAACAGAAAAGGTAAGAAGCGATATTTGAGAAAATAGCCGTAGACGCATAGCGGAACTAACTTTACCCCGCGTCACGTGATTTCCGATTCTTGTGAAAAAGTCCTTATATGCTTCAGAATCAACCTTTGTGAAAATCCAGCATTAAAAAGACCCTCGTTTGTGAAGCAGTCTGGTGCAAAATGATTGCCGCAAACGTATAATACTTTACTGATTTTTTGTTTTGTTTTTGGGGGGACATTTCCTATGAAAATGAAATTTAACCATGATGTGCTCAGTGACTCAGATGGTGTTCAGTGGAACATCCCAAAACAAAACACTTGTAATGCCTCTTTGGCGCAGACATGGGCCCTGTCCCAAATGGCACACTTCATAGAACTTTCGGTCTTGTTGATTTCCAATGGCTGTCCCATTTGTCAATTTTAGGTCTCAGAAGGGTGCTCACAAGCACCCCCTTTGTGGTCGATATGCACCCTCAATGCACACTTTTGCCGAGCCCACACTGGTGCGAGCTCCGCAGCAAAAATCTTCCCGACAGTCAAAGTGGCATTACCTCACAAAAGTGCGGACTCATAGGAAGACTGCAAGTGTTTAGGGTGCCATTTGGGACAGGGCCAATGTACAGCTCCAGCTGCTACAGCGAGGATACAGAAATGGCAGACTCTGGGCTTCTTACTCAGGGCTGTCTACGCTAATAAGGCGGGACTTCTACCTAAAATGACGTCATCATAGCAGGTAATCTGAATCGGCTTGTTTGAAGAGACTGCTTCTGATTTATTGGAATTATAAAAAGTGGATTTTTACCATTATAGGCTGATTGTACATCGATGTGTGTCCGTAGTGCTAGAACAAACACTTTATAAAAGTGAATTTTGCATAATAGGTCCCCTTTAACATGACTATATAATTATAATAAGAAATAAATAATACAATAAAAAACATTTTAATTAATATTATTTAAATTATAAAAATCAACAAATCAAAGAAATATTACTTCTATTGTAATGTAAAATGAAACATAATAATAATAATAATAATAACAGTAAAATGACAATACTTGTATTTATGACTGTCTTAATTTCTTTGCTTTCAAACTCTAAACCATAGAGCTTTTATTTTGGTGGAAATCTACTGGAGAACCTTAAAGATTATGTAAAATACAGAAATCTATATCAATATGGAAAACAAATTGCATCCCTGATGCATACTGTACATACATAGTATACAACAGAGCACATGGTATCCCACAATGCAATGTGCTTGACCTTCCATTTTGACGAATGTGATCAACTGCATTTTTCAAATAATTTATTTACTTAATATTTGATATGTCTGGCAAAAGCTAAGACATTTTAACAAAAACTGAATTGAAAATTTGATTTTGAAACAACTGGAGAATTGCTAAATGCAACAAAAAAGATCATGTGACCATAATACTAAAGTTTGAAATTGTTGCATGTTGTTTCACATACAATTTTTAAAAAGTAGACACTACATACTACACAATATGCAGTATGCTTACCCTCCTGACGCTGGCAAAGGCAGGACCAAAAGTTGTGTGCGTGTGTGTGCTGGAACGAATCCATTGTGGAAGTTTCTGCAGTGTGCCTGTTCGGGCGTATCGATGGTCACACAGCACAATGCATGCGTAATCGCCCCTGTGACGGATCGCCCGACCTGTGTGGGGTAAGAAGTCAGAAACAAATGTGTTAAACTGCTTTACTCTGCTTTATCAGCTATTAAACAACTGTTAGTTAATGCATTGTCTTAATAGTTGAATTGGTAATAAAACACTAGGATACTAGTTTTATATCCAAGAAATAATAAAATAATTTAAAAAATTCTCAATTCAGACTATGTGTTTGCCCTTTGTGAAACGGCATTGAATCTCAGGAGGTCTTGAGTATGTGGCTTCACCTACCAATAGATTGATTGACAGCTTTCATGCAGAGACTCTCAACCAAAGCCTTCCCGGGACTTTTACCACTAATGTGAGGCTGAAAATGTAGAGAAAGAGTTAGAAATGGCCAATGTGTTTCTGCACCATCCCGTACTACATCTCACCATGTGCTTGTCCAGGTAAGCCATCTTCTCCTGCAGCTCTGGTGACTTTATGTTGGGATACGGCATTCCAACCATAACGATACATCTAAACGCATCCACAGATGCAAAAAGCTGTTTCATTCAACAATTTAACAAATAATGTAAACAAATAAAATGTTTTAGAAACATTGTGAAAAAAAAAGTAGTTACAACATGAAAAATAAGTCATCTGTAGTATTAAGTACTTCAGATAAAAGCCATTCATGTTATGAAGACGACATTTAAAATAAGGTGGATACATACTGCAATAGTATGGTATTCTATTGTAACATACAGTGCTCGTACTCACCTGCCCAGTTCATCAGAGAAGTTGATTCCTTCACTCATTTTCCCACCGACTACAGAGAATAGCAGCGCCCCAGTCTGGCCACTTCCGGCATTACTGCAGCGCTGCATCAACAAACCATTTTACACTTTAAAAGACTATAAAAACACTATAAAACAAATAAAATAAACAAATAAAATTGGTTTAAAAGACGATTAATATGCGTCAATATTATCGATTTCACTGCACCGTCACTATCAGATGAAATCTGACCTCACAGTAACTTTGCAAACTATACTGAGCTGAATAATGACTCTTTTCTTCTGTAGTGCTGCCTTTTCAGCTAAAATTTAATTGATTTCTACCCTGATGTATTTTACAATAAAACTGTTCAATTCATGTGAAGCTGCTTTGAAACAATCTGCATTGACTTGACTATAATGACATTTATTGTAGATATAAACAGATCTGTTTTGGTTTACTGCATAAGGCACAGTTATGTTTACATGTAATATAAGTATAGTAATATTCACATACTAACACACCTGTATACACTTGGAATAGTCACTGAGCACTTGCTCAACCTGACTGGCTTTTTTCGGCTCCTGGAAAATCTGAAACACACAGAGGGAATCTTAACTCGAGCATAAACTGACTTTGCATGATAGTGTTGCCGTTTGTGTACCTTCTTCTTAGACTGCAGCCGCTGGAGGACACCAGTGCTTTCCCAGTGTCCCAGAATCCTCTTTTCATATTCGTAGGAGGGGAAGAAACAGACCACGCCCCCCGGCACTATGTTACAGAGGTTTGACAGAACCCGGCCCGTCTCCTCCATCTGATATAGGTGACAGGTATAAAGATCATGCTTCACTCTACCATTAATTATACAGAATCATTAAGTTTGAAAATGAAATCATTACCAGTGTTGGGAGAAAGCTACATTTAAAAGTAATGTGTTACAATATTGTGTTACTCCTAAAAAGCAACTAATTGTGTTAGTAACTTTTTATATAATAATTTTGTAAAGGTAACGACATCCTTATGTCATTAGATATTCCCTCAACATAGATCTTATGACAAATATGACATTCTCACAAGTTAATTGTCTGACGCATAATCACGGTCATACCTTGGATCTGGTTTTCTCACATGGTCTTCCTCTCACCAACTTGGAGATTAATGACATTGGTTTTTCTGATCATAAATCTGTGATTTTCGCTACTAGTCTTCCTTACACATCAAGTGATGCACCTGTCCTGGCTCGATTGTCTCGTTATTTTTCTCCGACAGCCAGTGAGGATTTTGCGGCTGCATATACGGCTGTTGACTCGTCTATGGATGTTTCTGACTTCAGAATATAACGCTGATGAATTTTTTAATCATTTTAGTAACACCTGTTTGAACATCCTTTGAAATGTAAACTTTCTAAAGAAAAATCTGCGCCCTGGTTTAATGACTCTATTCGTTCACTCAGACGAGTATGTAGAAGGGCTGAACGTAAATTTCGTAAGGACAGACTACAGGTGTCCTATGAAATGCTACAGGAGTCTCTTTCTGTCTTTCAGAAGGCTGTTAAGTCAGCTAAATCCAGATTCCTTACTGAGATTGTTACAAAAAACTGTCAGACTCCCAGGATCATATTTTCAACTATAGATTCTGTTTTAAACCCTGTTGTTAATGTTTTCTCTGATGTGTCTAACACTCTATGTGAAAACTTTCTGTCTTTCTTTGTTGATAAGACAAAATTATCAAGACCTCAATCTTCACAGATGTCTTATGCCTTGTCTGAAATAAATCGTCGCTCAGCTACCTGGAGTGTGTTTGATCACATTTCCTTACAAACCTGTAACGATATTATTACACACTTAAAACCTACTTCCTGTCACTATGATTTTATTCCTTCACGTTTTTTAAAGCAAATTATAGACATTGTAGGGTCTGATCTTTTGTTTTTTATTAATAGCTGTCTACATACTGGTACTGTTCCTGACTGTCTAAAACATGCTTCCGTCACCCCTTTTTTGAAGAAACCCAATCTTGATGTTTCCGTGTTAAGTAATTTTAGACCGATTTCTAATCTTCCGTTTGTTTAAAAAATTTTAGAAAAGGTGGTACTCACTCAACTACAGTCTTTTCTAAGTTCAAATTCAATATATGAAACATTTCAGTCAGGTTATAGAAAATTACATAGTACTGAATCTGCATTATTGAAAGTTACAAATGATATTATGATGTCTACTGACAATGGGAATGCTGTTGCTTTGGTTCTTTTAGATCTCAGTTCAGCATTTGATATGGTTGATCATAACATTTTAATTTCTAGACTGGAAAGTTATGTAGGCATTCAGGGTGTTGTTTTAAAATGGTTTCGATCATATTTAACCAATAGGAAGTTTTCCTTGCTCCAACACTTTTCTCTTTATACATGTTACCATTGGGATCCCCGTTTTCTAAATATGGAGTATCATTTCATTTATACGCCGATGACACCCAGTTGTATCTCCCACTTAAACGCAATGATTCCTGTTCTATTGAGGTTTTGATAGCATGCCTACAGGATCTGAAATCATGGCTATCGCAAAATTTTTTGGCCTTAAATGAGAAAAAAACTAAGGTTTTAATTTTCGGACCAAGTGACTTTTATGATCGTGGTAATCTGGACCTTGGCATTTTAAGTTCTTATGTTACTCTGTGCGCTAAAAACCTTGGCGTTTTAATCGACTCAGGACTTCGGTTTGATAAACAGATTAATTCTGTTGTCAAATCGTGTTTTTTCCATCTACACCGCCTTGCAAAAGTTAAATCATTTCTCTCTCTCAAGAATTTTGAAACAGTTATCCACGCATTCATTACTACACGTCTTGACTACTGTAATTCTCTTTACTATGGAGCTAATAGCTCATCAATTGGGCGTCTACAACTCGTTCAGAATGCTGCTGCTAGGCTGTTGACTGGCAGCAAAAAATTTGATCGCATTACTCCCATCTTGACGTCTCTGCGCTGGCTTCCGGTCAAATTTAGAATAGAGTTCAAAATCTTGGTTTTCGTTTATAAATGTTTACATGGCTTAGCTCCAGACTACCTTTCCGTTTTGGTACTCACTCACAACCCAATTAGGTCACTTAGGTCAGGGGATCTTGGATTACTCTCTGTGTGCAGGACTAAGCTAAAACATAGAGGGGACAGAGCCTTTGCTAAGGCTGGCCCCAAACTATGGAACAGCCTACCAATGTCAATTAGAACGGTACCATCTCTTTCCATGTTTAAATCAAAGTTAAAATCTTATTTTTTATCTACAGTGTTTAACAAAAATTTAATTGTGTGTATTTTACTCTGTTCTTTCGAAGTTTTCTTTTATGTATTGTTTCTAATGTACAGCACTTTGGTCAACCTTGTGGTTGTTTTTATATGTGCTTTATAAATAAATAACATAACATAACATAACATAACATTAATATGTTGTGTCTATGATGTGAACCATATTTATGTGTATTTTGTGGCCATAATTTAAAATAAGCAGATTTTGTGTTTGCATGCAACCATCTGTGGAATTTTTTATTTGCACATGTAAGTTTTACCATCTGCGGCGTGTCTCTAGTTTGAAAAGTGAACTCCAACTGTTGTCCTGAGGGGCCGGCGCAAAGGATTATGGGTAGGATGTTCTCAGGGGGAATGACATGACCTGAAGCCATTACGCAACAGTTACACACATGATTAGCAACATTGTAAAAGATGGTAAGAAGAAATGAGCACAATAACGTAAACTCACCACATGAGAACTCTAAAATACGGTCTTCTGTGACCCCGGCGGAAAACAGAAGCTGCTCTTTGAAATCAGCAACCTGCAAAACATTAACACAAAATAAGTCTTGCTTTCAGAGTGATATTCCACACACTGCGAGTCTTTTAATGTTAGGTTATGTAAGCGAGACAGCTGTGTCACTGTCTCCAATAGTCTGTGTATGTGTGTGTGTGTGTGTGTGTGTGTGAGCTGACGGGCTGCATGGTTCCCCCGGCGATGATCACAGCCCTGCACTCCTCCACGATCTGTGCGAAGTGAACCGCGGCGTTCAGCAGGAGAAATTTCAGACTGCTCTGGGCAAGACATGCTGGAGAAAGGAATTATTTGTGAGAGACAGTTTCACATGTGTATCGTTATGCAGGTGATCAAATACTCCACTAACCCTGCCTTTGTATCACGACTCGTCCGTCTTTGTTAGTGTTAGTAAGGGCAAACAGGAAACTTTCAACCAGCATCATTGGAGAGGCCATGATTGGTTTGTCCTCTACTGCCACCTGCTGTTCTGAAACATCTAGAACATCAAAAACACACGTTTTACATTGGGTGCGTCTCAATCAGCTCCCTAGTTCAGTAGTCAGGGCACTGATCAGGGAGTCGGCCAATAAGCTGCCTTAATCGCAAAAAACGAAAAAATCCCACAATGCACTGCAAAAAACAGGGAGCATCGATGCTCACTATGCTCCCTTACCACATTTCTGAAGTGTGAAAACATAAGACGCATGAGCCAACTCAAATATAATGACATGCGATAGAAGATTTGAAAAGACAAACCATTTTATTATAATAATAATAATAATTATATATCAGCATAAACGCACATTGCTAGACAGGTAGTGAACACATGTAGCTAACATTAATAACAGAACAATGTGTTTAAACTGCATAAAAAATATCAAAAAGATATAGGTCCTGTCAGCAGTTAAAGGGTTAGTTCACCCAAAAATGAAAATTCTGTCATTTATTACTCACCCTCATATCGTTCCACACCCGTAAGACCTTCGTTAATCTTCAGAACACAAATTAAGATATTTTAGTTGAAATCCGATAGCTCCGTGAGGCCTCCACAGGGAGCAATGGACACTTCCTCTCTCAAGATCCATAAAGGTACTAAAAACATATTTAAATTGGTTCATGTGAGTACAGTGGTTCAATATTAATATTATAAAGCGACGAGAATATTTTTGGAGCAAAATAACGACTTCTTTAGTGATGGCCGATTTCAAAACAATGCTTCAGGAAGCATCAGAGCACAGATGAATCAGTGTGTCGAATCTGCTGTTCGGAGCGCCAAAGTCACGTTATTTCAGCCATTGGCAGTTTGATATGCGATCTGAATCATGATTCGATACACTGATTCATTATGCTCTATTAGTGTTTTGAAATCGGCCATCACTAAATAAGTCGTTTTTTTGTTTTTTTGGCACTCCAAAAATATTCTCATCGCTTTATAATATTAATATTGAACCACTGTACTCACATGAACTGATTTAAAGGTGCCCTAGAACTTTTTTTTAAAAGATGTAATATAAGTCTAAGGTGTCTCCTGAATGTGTCTGTGAAGTTTCAGCTCAAAATCCCCCATAGATTTTTTTAAATTCATGTTTAACTGCCTATTTTGGGGCATCATTATAAATGTGCCGATTCAGGGTACGCGGCCCCTTTAAATCTCGTGCTCCACGCCCCAAGAGCTCACGCTTGCCTTAAACAACATAAAAAAAGTTAAAACAGCTAATATAACCCTCAAAATGGATCTTTACAAAGTGTTTGTCATGCAGCATGTCTAATCGCGTAAGTACAGTGTTTATTTTGATGTTTACATTTGATTCTGAATGAGTTTGATAGTGCTCCATGGCTAAAGCTAACATTACACACTGTTGGAGAGATTTATGAAGAATGAAGTTGTTTATGAATTATACAGACTGCAAGTGTTTAAAAATGAAAATAGCGACGGCTCTTGTCTCCGTGAATACAGTAAAAAACGATGGTAACTTTAACCACATTTAACAGTACATTAGCAACATGCTAACGAAACATTTAGAAAGACAATTTACAAATATCACTAAAAATATCATGTTATCATGAATCATGTCAGTTATTATTGCTCCATCTGCCATTTTTCGCTGTTGTTCTTGCTTGCTTACCTAGTATGTTGATTCACCTGTGCAGATCCAGACGTTACTGGCTGCCCTTGTCTAATGCCTTTCATAATGTTGGGAACATGGGCTGGAATATGCAAATATTGGGGCGAACACCCCGACTGTTACATAACAGTCGGTGTTATGTTGAGATTCGCCTGTTCTTCAGAGGTCGTTTAAACAAATGAGATTTATATAAGGAGGAGGAAACAATGGAGTTTGAGACTCACTGTATGTCACTTCCATGTACTGAACTCTTGTTGTTTGACTATGCCGAGGTAAATTAAATTTTTGAATCAAGGGCACCTTTAAATATGTTTTAAGTACCTTTATGGATCTTGAGAGAGGAAGTGTCATTGCTCCCTATAGAGGCCTCACGGAGCCATCGGATTTCAACTAAAACATCTTAATCTGTGTTCCGAAGATTAACGAAGGTCTTACGGGTGTAGAACGGCATGAGGGTAAGTAATAAATGACAGAATTTTCATTTTTGGGTGAACTAACCCTTTAATTAATACAAGCGTGATGCTCTACAATGTTGTACATTCACGCCGTACATAATCATGTCACCGTAAATTAGAAATTGAGTAATCTAATCACTGTCCCAAAGTGTAGTGAACCAAGGTCCTTACCAGTGCCCGGATTTGTGTACACGATATACTGATTCACTAATTCGGGAGCTAGGGAGCTGACTGAGATGAACCCATTGGCTTGAGTGCTGCTTCTCCAAAACCATGGTGTATAATGAGGAACTAAGGCACTGTTTCCACCTGGTATTAAAGGGATAGCTTACCCAAAATTGAAAATTCTGTCATCATTTACTCACCCTCAAATGGTTCCAGACCTGTATGAATTTCTGTTCTGCTGAACACAAAGGAAAATATTTGGAAGAATGTCAGTAACCAAACAGATCTCGTCCCCCGTTTACTACCATACTAGGGAAAAAATAATGCTATGGTAGTAAACGGGGGGCGAGATCTGTTTGGTTACTGACATTCTTCCAAATATCTTCCTTTGTTACTTATTACTCACCCTTGTGTCGTTCACACATCCGTAAGACCTTCGTTCATCTTCAGAACACAAATTAAGATGTTTTTGATGAAGTCTGAGAGGTTTCTGTCTCTCCATAGAGATCCAATGCAACTACCACTTTCAAGGTTTAGAAAGGTAGGAGTGACATCATTAAAGTACATTAAAGTACATGTGACCCCAGTGGCTTAAACTCAATTTTATGAAGCAACGCGAGTGCTTTGTTTGCTCAAAAAAAACTTAATTTATCACTTTACTTACAAAAATATTGATCTGCAATGTACGTTCACGAGGCATACGGTTTGTGTTCACACAAGAGCTGACATTGTTGCGTGAACATGCTTTGGATAATATTATTTTTTAAATAAAGAGGTAAATTGTTTTGGGGTTTTTTTTTCATAAAATTGAGTTTAAGCCACTGGAGTCACATGGAGTAATGATGTCATTCCTACCTTTCTGGATCTTGGAGTGGTAGTTGTGCTGGATCTCTATGGAGAGATGGAAACCTCTCAGACTTCGTCAAAAACATCTTAATTTGCGTTCTGAAGTTGAACGAAGGTCTTACAGATAAAAAAATACAAATAAATGACAATATTTTCATTTTTGGGTGAACTAACCCTTTAAGATGCGTTCGATTGGTCGATTGGATCACAAGTAGACGAGGCAGACACATACCCATTTACACCTGGTATTTTAATCCGTCCCTTTTGTCCACTTTCAACCACTTCTGTCCTGATTTCCTTGAAGGGAGGGTCTATGGGTGGGTAAATGTAAGGGATTTTTCAGATCTTTTGATCTAATGGACAAAATAAGCTTGTGTAATTTACATATGAACGTGCCCATCATGACAGAAAAACACAAAGAGAGCATCAGTTTTCGTTTCTGCTCTTTACAGCTGTAAGACCAGCCGGCTGAACATGGTGAGTGCGTGTTAGAAATCAGGAATGGTGTGAGAACATTGAACACCAAACTTGGGTCTTCAGCTGACAAAATTGAAATTCCATTTGGCTAGCGCACTGTTTACGCGTTAGGTCAATTAGAGGTCTTTAGTGGCTGTTCGAACACGTGTTTTCGAATACCTCTGGAAGTAGTTGAAAGTAGACAATCAAAACGTTTTACACCCCGTTTACACCTGTATTTAGCTTCGTCCACTTGTGATCTGATCGACCAAAACATACCTTAATAGCAGGTGGAAACAAGGTCTAAATGTTTACTGATACCAGATTGTACCTGTAGGTTTGTTCTGAAGCGTCTGCAGGAAACGTCCGAGTCCTTCTGTACGACGGTTCTCTTTGTTCTTCGAGCTGGAGTGTGTGTTTACACCGCTGCCTTCATATTTCTCCACAAATCCACACAGCTACACACAGAACACAGATCATCAGCGTGTGTTTATGTCCACTTTTTAAAATAAATTCGTAAATGTGTTCTCATACTGACCTTTCGGCTGATCATGCTCTTCTCAAAATATTTCTGAACCTTCAACAGACAGATTAAATCATGTTAAGAATTATAACAATGTCAAATTAATATTATGTTTTTGTTTCTAGAATGTACCAATGAAGTTGGTACAGTTATGTTATCGTTAACCAAAACTATTGAAAATCTTTTTTTTAATTGAAATAAATCAGAAATAAAATATCAATATTAGATGAAAAACTTAAAAATGATGCCTTGATAACTAAGTGAAAAAAGTTCTAACACTATTAAAACTGAAATAAAAATAAAATAAATCTAAATACAAATATTAAAGAAACTAATAAAAGTCAAAACAATTTTTTTTTTAAATTTCTTATGTTTTTGTTACCAGAATATACCAACAAAGTGCAGTGCAGTGTAAAAAATACAATTGTTTTCGTTAATTGAAATAAATCCGAAATAATGAAAAAGTTGCCTTAGCAAATAACTGAAATAAAATAAAGTTCTAAAATTACTAAACTGAAATAAAAATAAATTAAAGCTAAATAGAAATATTAAAAAACAAGCTAATAAAAATGGCAAAAGCACATAACAAAATTACTAAAAGTTAAAATAAAAACAGAAAATATAGAGCAAAAGCCAATTCAATATACAAACCCGATTCCAAAAAAGTTGGGACACTGTACAAATTGTGAATAAAAACAGAATGCAATGATATGGAAGTTTCAAATTTCAATATTTTATTCAGAATACAACATAGAAGACATATCAAAAGTTTAAACTGAGAAAATGTATCATTTTAAGGGAAAAATAAGTTGATTTTAAATTTCATGGCATCAACACATCTCAAAAAAGTTGGGACAAGGCCATGTTAAACCCCTGTGTGGCATCCCCTCTTCTTTTTATAACAGTCTGCAAACGTCTGGGGACTGAGGAGACAAGTTTAGGAATAGGAATGTTGTCCCATTCTTGTCTAATACAGGCTTCTAGTTGCTCAACTGTCTTTGTCGCATCTTCCTCTTTATGATGCGCCAAATGTTTTCTATGGGTGAAAGATCTGGACTGCAGGCTGGCCATTTCAGTGCCCGGATCCTCCTTTTACGCAGCCATGATGTTGTAATTGATGCAGTATGTGGTCTGGCATTGTCATGTAGGAAAATGCAACGTCTTCCCTGAAAGAGACGACGTCTGGATGGGAGCATATGTTGTTCTAGAACTTGGATATACCTTTCAGCATTGATGGTGCCTTTCCAGATGTGTAAGCTGCCCATGCCACACTCACTCATGCAACCCCATACCATCAGAGATGGAGGCTTCTGAACTGAGCGCTGATAACAACTTGGGTTGTCCTTGTCCTCTTTAGTCCGGATGACATGGCGTCACAGTTTTCCAATATAACTTCAATATTTTGATTTGTCTGACCACAGAACAGTTTTCCACTTTTCCACAGTCCATTTTAAATGAGCCTTGGCCCAGAGAAAACGCCTGCGCTTCTGGATGGATTGTGTTCACCGACAATGTTTTCTGGAAGTATTCCTGAGTCCATGTTGTGATTTCCATTACAGTAGCATTCCTGTATGTGATGCAGTGCCGTCTAAGGGCCTGAAGATCACGGGCATCCAGTATGGTTTTCTGGCCTTGACCCTTACGCACAGAGATTGTTCCAGATTCTCTGAATCTTTGGATGATATTATGCACTGTAGATGATGATAACTTCAAACTCTTTGCAATTTTTCTTGGAGAAACTTTCTGATATTGCTCCACTATTTTTCGCTGCAGCATTGGGGAATTGGTGATCCTCTGCCCATCTTGACTTCTGAGAGACACTGCCACTCTGAGAGGCTCTTTTTATACCCAATCATGTTGCCAATTGACCTAATAAGTTGCAAATTGGTCCTCCAGCTGTTCCTTATATGTACATTTAACTTTTCCGGCCTCTTATTGCTACCTGTCCCAACTTTTTTGGAATGTGTAGCTCTCATGAAATCCAAAATAAGCCAATATTTGGCATGACATTTCAAAATGTCTCACTTTCAACATTTGATATGTTATCTATATTCTACTGTGAATAAAATATAAGTTTATGAGATTTGTAAATTATTGCATTCCTTTTTTATTCACAATTTGTACAGTGTCCCAACTTTTTTGGAATCGGGTTTGTATTAATAAATAAAATAGTATATGAATAATACTAAAATAACTCAAGAGTTGGAGTAATACCTTAAAAAGGTTTATGTTATCAACTTGACCCTTAAACAGGAAGTCGTTGATGGTCAGCAGCTCACTTCCTGTTGTGTAAAGAAATTCAAAACCAAATTAACATTTTTAGTCTTGTTTCTCAATTCCAAGAACGCAAAGAACGGACTTGCATTCCCATTGCTCAACTGACCGTCCCAGCATATTCTAAGTAGCGACCAATGCACAATAAATAGAACAGAACATCACAAACAAATGTCATAACCTATTAAAACATTTATTTCATATTATTATTATTATTATTGGCGTTTATTTTCATATTATTTTAAATCATTTTATTTTACCTCGTGTATTTGTGAAAATGAGTATGCATGTTTAATGTTACCTATGCTTTGTCAATTCTTTTTAATATGCCAATAAAAATACTGTAGGCTTTCTTCAGGTTATCACTTTATTAAAATTAAGCAAAACAAACGGACAAATGTTTGCTTTCACAAGCCTTTGTGTATTTGCGAGCTTGCAGCGGGAATCTCTTAAGTGAGAATGAGAAGTTTAAAGCTGACAGGCTTCCGTACGTTGTCCGCCCGCAGCGCATTCTGGGATTTCTAACGGTTTGATTCTCTCAAGTCTGCATTCAATGCATCCTTGATATCAAAAACACATCCAGGTACTTTCATGCGTTCTCTGTACTTGCATTCTTGAGTATTGGAATTTAACTTCATCGGTTGATGATGACATAGTACGAGGATGTAAAGAAAACTTCATTAAGGAGGAAAACTCTTAGAAGCAAAAAGTTTGTTTACCTGCTTGGCAGGACTGAGTGTTCGGATTCTGACCCACTTTACCTGTTAACAGTAAATGACAGCAATAAATCAGCTAGATAAAACCAGATGGAACAAGATAGAATACACAAACAAAACTATGCAGTGCACAGCCTACCTCCGAGTGTTCGCACAAGCCCCTCCAGCACAAACAGGATCTGTTTGATGTACATCAGATTTTTCGCCTTCAATCGACTTCTGCAACCATCCGACACAATGACATGTATAGTAAATCACAATGATAATGTCATCTGATGTCTAAAAACATGACTTTAGCTGACTTTAATTTAAGTTTGTACTTTTGTGATGGTATTAATAAGAAGAAATATTTCTTGAGAAGTAAATCAGCATATTAGAATGATTTCTGAAGGATCATGTGACAATAAAGACTGGAGTAATGATGCTGAAAATTCAGTTTTGCCATCACAGGAAGAAATTACATTTTAAAATATAGTAACATAGAAAGCAGTTCTTATAAACTGTAATAATATTTCACAATAATACTGTTTTACTGTATTTCTGATCAAATAAATGCAGTCTTGGTGAGCAGAAGAGGCTTCTTTCAAAAACATTTGTGCTCAACAGCATTAGTCCCATTCATTTTCATTGTATGAACAATCAAAAGTTCTTCTTTTGTGTTCCACAGTGGAAAGAAAGTCATACGAGTTTGGAACGACATGAGGGTGAATAAATGACCCTAATTTAGATGTACCAAGTGCTTGAAATGTGTTCTTTACCTGTAGCGCTCACAGTACTGAGAGAGCTGTGAATGAGCCCTGCAGAGCTGAAACATAAGAAATGCACATTGGTTAACTAGCCTGAGTTGTCTAGATCTGATCAATGAGTTTGTGCATGCATATACCTGTGCTCCACTGATTTCAGTGCTGTGTATGGCTGAGATGGTGTCAGTTAGATTATGAGCCTCATCTATAATGACAATCTGATCCTTTAGTTTGATCCCTGATGCTTTGCGGGTGGAAGCATGAAGCAGTGACTGATACGGCAACACCACCACCTGAGAAAAAGAGAGAAAGACTGAATGCATGTTTTATATGAATGAGAGTGTATTCCAGTTGGTGTGTGTGTACCTGAGCTGCAGGTATGGCCATCCGTGTGCTGTAGTAAGGACACGTGTGCGTTTCCCGGCCGTGCTGTAGGAGCTGCTCCACGTCTCGCACCTTCACCAGCACTTCGTCCCTCATCGCCATCAAATTCTCAAAACCAGAGAAAGCACACGTCACCTTGGCATCACCACGCCTCCGCTTCGGCTCTAAGTCTGTAGCCTTTTCTCGCTTCTCTGGAGATGGAGGTCAGAACATTTTCCTCATTATGTCATTCTCTCCTGATTATGTATTCATTGGATCATTTGAAATAGCAATAACACTGTGTTTGAATTGGCAGAGATCGTGTTTATCTCTCTGACCATGTTTGTTTTTCTGCATTTCCAAACAGCGGTCGTTCATCATTTGGACGTTTCCGAGCCGGATGATCTCTGGATTAATGCACAGGTTCTAATAAGGGCAAAAGTGACACAGAAATCATCTGTTTTGCTTTTTATTCATTTTAATGTGTTCATAAGAATTTATTGTTGAAAACTGGCCTAGCATTGTGGCAGCGACTTTTGCTCAGGCAAGCAGCACTAATTTTCTTCAGAAAATTTGAAAATCTAAAATTTAAAAGTTCATTTAGAAAAAATATAAATGTACAATTCTTGTTATAGGTACTCATATCGATTTTATTGTAACTTTTTTTTATTATATTAAAGGGTTAGTTCACCCAAAAATGAAAATTCTGTCATTAATTACTCACCCTCATGCCGTTCCACAACCGTAAGACCTTCCTTAATCTTTGGAACACAAATTAAGATATTTTTGTTGAAATCCAATAGCTCCATGAGGCCTCCATAGGGAGCAATGACATTTCCTCTCTCAAGATCCATAAAGGTACTAAAAACATATTTAAATCAGTTCATGTGAGTACAGTGGTTCAATATTAATATAATAAAGTGACAAGAATATTTTTGGTGCGCTAAAAAAAAATCAAAATAACAACTTATTTAGTGATGGCTGATTTCAAAACACTGCTTCATGAAGCATCAGAGCACAATGAATCAGTGTGTCGAATCATGATTCAGATCGCGTGTCAAACTGCCAACAGCTGAAATCACGTGACTTTGGCGCTCCGAACAGCAGATTCGACACACTGATTCATCTGTGCTCCGAAGCTTCCTGAAGCAGTGTTTTGAAATCGGCCATCACTAAATAAGTCGTTATTTAGTTTTTTTGGTGCTCCAAAAATATTCTCGTCGCTTTATAATATTAATATTGAGCCACTGTACTCACATGAAGTGATTTAAATATGTTTTTAGTACCTTTATGGATCTTGAGACAGGAAGTGTCATTGCTCCCTATGCAGGACTCACTGAGCCATCGGATTTCAACAAAAATATCTTAATTTGCGTTCCAAAGATGAACAAAGCTCTTACGGGTGTGGAACGGCATGAGTGTGAGTAATAAATGACATTATTTTCATTTTTGGGTGAACTAACCCTTTAAATACTGTATATTGATTATAGTATAATTAAAACATTATACACTAGTGTTAACATTTTTGGGGGGTCAGTTGATTTTTTTAAATGAAATTAATACTTCAGAAAGGATTCATTTAATAGATCAAAAGTGACAGTAAAGACATCTGTAATTTTACAAAATGATTTACATTTCACATAAATTCTGTTCTTTTAAAGGTGCCCTAGATAGTTTTTTTACAAGATGTAATATAAGTCGTAGGTGTCCCCTGAATGTGTCTGTGAAGTTTCAGCTCAAAATACCACATAGATTTTTTTTTATTAATTTTTTTAACTGCCTATTTTGGGGCATCATTAAGGCCCAATCCCAATTCTATTTTATTCCCCTTCCCCTTCCCCCTACGCCTACCCCTTCCCCTTGCCCCTTGAAACAGAGTGTCAAGGGGTATGGCTGAAAATATTCCCCTAAGAAATGGGACACCACTACTAGACCGTTACACGTCATCATAAGTCGTCGCTAGCTCCTACGTCATAGATGCGCCGATGTTTATCACTGACACTTCTAAAGGTCAATTCACACCGCACCGACAACACTCGTCTGTTGGAGTTTGTTGGATCGGTGTGATACCCCTGTTGGTGTCTGTTGGAGTCGGTTTTCACCCGACTGAACATGTTTAATCGGCGTTTGTCGGGTCGTGGAATGTCTGCGCGGTGTGAACAGTTTTCCAACAGACGGCAACAAACTCTGGCGTAATCCTTTTTTCGGAGAACATAACCATATACATGAACACAAGATTAAAGCCAACATAAAACAAGTGATTATTTATTACTAAAATACTGTTTACCGTTAGAAAATACTTATATTTATGGGTCTCTCTGCTCGCTCGGTCGGCCATGTTGGAAATTTATCATACCCCTTCGTCTGAAGTGTGGTCCCGAAAAATCTTCGTTTGAAGGGCTACCTGGCCCTTCCCCCTACCCCTTCCCCTCCAACCAAATGAGAATTGGGACACCCCTACCCCTTCACGTGAACGCGCGAAACAAAGGGGAAGGGTAAAGGGGAAGGGGTAAGGAGTAGAATTGGGATTGGGCCTAACTATGCACAGATTTTTTCAGCACGGCCCCTTTAAGAGATGCGCTTCCTCTGCCACACAAGCTCTCGACTATATTACAGTGCATTTACAAAGTTCACACAGCTAATATAATCCTCAAATGGATCTTTACAAGATGTTCGTCATGCATGCTGCATGCATGCTTCGAATTATGTGAGTAAAGTATTTATTTAGATATTTAGTATTTTATTTATTTACGTTTGATTCTGTGTGAGTTTGAGGCTATGCTCTGTGGCTAAAGCTAACATTACACACTGTTGGAGAGATTTATAAAGAATGAAGTTGTGTTTATGAATTATACAGACTGCAAGTGTTTAATAATGAAAATAACGACGGCTCTTTTCTCCGTGAATACAGTAAGAAAGGATGGTAACTCTAACCACATTTAACAGTACATTAGCAACATGCTAACAAAACATTTAGAAAGACAATTTACAAATATCACTAAAAATATCATGATATCACGAATCATGTCAGTTATTATCGCTCCATCTGCCATTTTTTGCTGTTGTTCTTGCTTGCTTACCTTGTCTGTGCACAGATCCAGACGTTAATACTGCCTTTCCTTGTCTAATGCGTCGAATGGGCTGGCATTATGCAAATATTGGGGTCATACATATTAATGATCCCGACTGTTACGTAACAGTCGGTGTTATGTTGAGATCCGAGTGTTTTCCGGAAGTCTTTTAAACAAATGAGATTTACATAAGAAGGAGGAAACAATGGAGTTTGAAACTCACTGTATGTCTTTTCCATGTACTGAACTCTTGTTATTCAACTATGCCGAGGAAAATTCTAATTCTGATTCTAGGGCACCTTTAAACTTTCTATTCATCAAAACATCCCAAAATTTTTTATTTATTTTATCAGTTTCCACAAAAATATAAAGCAGCACAACTGGTTTCAACACTGATAATAATAAGAATGTTTCTTTATGAAGAATCATGTAACACTGAAGACTGGAGTAATGATGCTGAAATTACTGTCACAGTGTTTAAATATCACAGTCCCCAAACTTTTAAATGGTACAATTGTTGCATAAGTGTATATAAATCATAGTCATACTGTAATCACAAGAATAAATCTGGTGTATGTTTACCTGTCTGGAGCCCAGGTTAACCAAGCGGACAGCAGTCCCGTAAGGACTCTTCTGTACCTCATGCACAAACTGAGCCAGCTGAGAGTGAGTTCGGCTACAGTAATAAATCTTAATATAAAAAATAAAAAAATACATTTTTAAACATGCACAATACCAATACAGGGTGGATTTAAACATGCACCTTAGTGACATGATCCTCTTCTAGATCTTCATCTTCATCATCATCACACAGCCTGTGGAGGAAGCGCTATGAGAACTCAAGGCTGGGAAACACACACTCATCCAGTCATTCTCAAACACAATCAATACCTGCTCTTGGGCGTGGCCTCATCATCACTCTCATATTCTGCTACAATAAGCCCCTCCTCCTCTGGATCGTGGCTCTCTGACTCCACCCCCTCTCTGCTTAGCTGCAGTAATTTTACAGCCTCATCATCTTCACTGGCCTGTTAAAGGTGCAATAAGCAACCTGATACTTTAACTGGGTAAATATCCATGAGCAATAGAAATAAAGCAGATCCTCGCTCAATTTATGTATTTCAAACGTATTTATTTGACTAAACTATTAAACATTTATATATGCAGAATTTTTAAATATTTATTTTTCTTAATTCTTCTAAATAGTAAAACCTTCTCTTTATTTCCAAGTAAAGATGAAAAAACAAGCCAGATTGCAGTCTTTCGGATCCCACTGTTCATGCACTCACTTTTCTCTTCACAGCATATCTGAGCTGGGCATTGTGTCGGATCATCTCCAGTCTCTCCTCTCGCTTCTTCCGTTTCAGCTCTTCATCCTGAATGAAATTGAGGACAATGATATTTTTTAAAGGGTTAGTTCATCCAAAAATGAAATTTCTGTCATTAATTACTCACCCTCATGTCGTCTCAAACCCGTGAGACTTCAGAACCCAAATTCAGATATTTTTCATGAAATCCATTTCTGAACTACACATAGGCAAGCAATGTCACTGCACCTTTTGAGGTCCAGAAAGGTATTGAGTACTGAGTCGTCGTCATTCGAATGTAGAACACGGAAGCCTGCACTGCATTCACTATGTCAACTGCATATGACAACAGTTCAAACTGTAAAATAAAGTCGTTATTTTTGTTTTGTTTTTGCGCACAAAAAGCATTCGTCACTTTATAACATTAAAGGTACAATTTGTGATATTTTTTTCCGCTAGAGGTCTCTAGAAGCCTATTCAAAACAAAGGCGTAGTTTGATGACGCCAAGTTTTAGAGCGGAAACTTGGGACATGTGGTCTCTAACTCAACGGACGGTGCAAAAGAATAGGGATTGGAGTCTGGAAGAACTCATGTTCGTGGATGCGATTATTAACGTTACTGTAGTATGAAGCAGAGCAGGACCGAGTGTTGCGGGAGCTGAACGAGGAGCTGGAGCGATCGATCAACACATGCCTCACGAGCAGCGGGACTTTTATTATGAAACAGTCACCGGCACCGCTTCCGCTTTTCCAGTCATGAGTTTACGGGAGCTGTCCTTGTCGACAGAACCAGCGGCAGATGGTAAACAGTAATTATATTCCATAAATAAGTAACACAATCCACCATAAAATGTGCAAGAAGTAAATAAGGAACTGCTTGAAGCAAGCTAGTGGTTTGCTGGACGCTAGACTCTACTTCCGCATTTGTCCACGGCACTGTTGTCATGTGGTTTCTACGTCAGTAAAGGCAGTAACAAAGGTAACTGACGTCATTGACAGGCGACTGCACTGCACTGCCCCGTGTCACTGTTTAGAATGGGAATTTTCTCATGATTTACAAGTAGTTGAAAACATTAGAGATATTGTTTGTAATCAGCTGGACAAAATATATAACACTAGCCTAGTGGTTTTTTGATATTTTACTGCAAAAATTTTACATATTGTACCTTTAAGGTTGAAGCACTGTAGTCACGTTGATTATTTTAACAATGTCTACTTTCTGGACCACAAAAGGTGCAATGACGTTGCTGCCTATGTGTGGTTCAGAAACCCTTGGATTTCATCAAAAATATCTTCATTCAAAGATGAATGAAGGTCTTACAGGTTTGGAACGACATGAGGGTGAGTAAATAATGACAGAAAATTTCATATCTGGGTGAACTAACCCTTTAAACTCTCTTAAACATTGAATTTCGATCTTTTAGATGCCATGGACTCATATTATCATGTGAAATATGAAAAATATGAAAAATATAAATTTAAAAATAATTTAAATAAATATTATTTGGAAAATAGTTTTTTTTTACATTACATTTTTTTGTACTCACTATAGTACTGTACTGTTATTTGTACTATTTATTTATTAAAAATGTTAATTTTTAATTTATTGAATCATTTAATATCATTATTTTGTTTTTTTCCCCCCAAGTACTACCTTTAAGCGCACTGTTTGAGCTTAACTGGCCTTGAAGATCTAATGAACTGTTAAAGGCACATAACAGTTGTCATACCTTTAACTTGTTCACCATGTCTCTTTCTGCTTTCTTCTGCACAAACTCAGACACCCAGTCTGGCTCTGATAGGTGGCCGTTGGTGTTCTCCTTCACAGCATCACACTCCTCCGGTTGATCCAGAAGTTTAGCAGCCTCCTGTTTCTTCTTCTCCTCATAGTCTCTCAGCCACGTCAGTGCACCACATATTAGACTCAGAGACTTTCCCTGAGGGATCAAACACAAGAAAGCTCAAACACCCTCTGTAATCTGTTTTAAGATGAACTGATCTCATGCGCAGACTGACCGTGCCCGTGGGACTCTCGAATATACCGATTTTCCCCTGATCCAGAGCAGTGTAAAGTGCCTCCATGAAGCTCTCCTGAATGGGATAGGGCTGGAAGGGGAAAGGAAACCGACCGCTCTTGCTCTCCATGTCATATAATCGGAATCAGGACGAAGCGATTCCTAACATACAGACTAAACACCCATATACTGAACAATTCAACGCTGCATTGGACCAGTAACACACTGACAATAAACACCTCACGGTTTCAACGGAACATGACTTAAGTTCATATCTAAATGTGCCATTTTCCCCGCGTAATTACATTGAGATTACAAATGGCTGTAAAGAAATATCACGTTATTCCACATCAAAGAAAACACGTTCTGACAGCGTAAACTTCCTCGAACAAACGCGCCAGTCTTCTGCTTTAACCAATGAAAACAAAGGAAATCTTCTTAGAAGATAGGGACCCACATCAATTTCCACTCTTTCATAAAAACTGAAAAGAAACTTCACCCTTTCTTGAACGTCTTTCGTTGATTTTGACGAACGATCACTCTTTTGTTTAAACATCAGTAACGATTTGTTTAAAGTCGTCTGTTTATTTAATATTTTTTATTGTATATTGTGTTTTTTTTCATTTTAACTTTTGTTTTTATGTCTATTTAGCTTCAATTTATTTTTATTTGTTTTAGTAATTTTAGCATTTATTTTTTTTCTTCTAACTGTATTTTATTCCAGATTTATTTCAATGAACAAAAACTGTTAATAATATAGTTAACCATAACAACACCGTTTTCTTGAATCTTCCATTGATTTTCACAAACTATCATTCTTTTATTTAAACAACAGTAATGTTTTGTTTAAAGTGTCTATTTAATATTTGTAATCTATCTATCTATCTATCTAACATTTATCTATCTATCTAACATCTATCTATCATCTATCTATCATATATCCATATCCATATTGTACATGCATTTACGAATTAGTATTGTTTTAAAGTGTTCTGTATAAATACAAATTGATATTTTTAAACAATCTTATACTTTTTTTTATTATATACACCATTACACAACATTGATATGCAGTGGTAAACTGTATAGTATAGACAGGCTACATGTTCTTGTTAAAATGTATTTAAAATGTGTTAAATCAAATATTTAATGTAATTTATTCTGTACACATCAAGTGATTTGAATATAATCTGACCGTATAAACATGCATAACCCTTTTTTCGTTAATGAATGCAGTTAACATTTTAGCGACGGTGCCTAAATTCAGTCCGTTCTAGACTCCACAAGCTCTGGAAAGTTCGCTTCAGTTTCCAGTGGCGGGGCCGAACGTTATATAAACGCCTCGCTCAGCCTGTTTGCGGACTTAAAAACTATATTTAACGGCAACTAACCTTCAAATTCACGCTTTAGATCACCAAGTCCATTACTAATAACGATATTAAATCGGTTTAGTTCTGCTGACGTCGAGTCTTCAGTGATTTCTTTGAAGGAAATACCTCAGAGAGCCTCTGTGAAGAGAGTGGATCTATTGTTTGGACTGTTTTAAAGGAAATATTCATATTAAATCAAAGATGACTGCAGAGGAGGTGGTGGCTGAAGGTTGCAGCATCCCCGTCGAGGGTGAAGACATCACCGCGAAGAAAGATGGAGGTGTTTTAAAGGTAAATACTGCAGTGCACTGAGCCGCATTGACTCCATGAGGGAGGTTTGACTGACTGACTGACTGACTGAATGCATGTTGAGCCAATTTCTATCTGTTAGCTCACTTTACCGGAGCTATAGCTGTTCTATGTAGTCAAATACGAATAAATGTGTTTAATTAATTTAAACGTTATTAACTGGTTGCGAACAGCGCCTGTTGCTAATTTTGCAGCATTGCTAGATCTTTCTAGCGATCTTGTCGAGATTAAAGGGACAGTTCACCCCTCAAAATGACATTTTTTATCACTATATCACTTTCAATGTCTAAAAATACACATTATGACTTTCTTTCTTATGTTAAGGAGATGTAGCAAAACGTTAGCGATTGGTAGCTTCGGTCACCATTCACTTTCATTGCATATTGTCCTATCCAACGACTGATGTCATTATGAATAACATTTATTTTTGTGTTCCACAGACAAAAATAAAGTAAATAAGATTTGAAATAGCACGAGGTCGAGTAAATATAGACAAATATATATATATATATTTTTTTTTTAGGTGAATTTTCCGTTTAAGCGTGTTGCAATATTGTTGTTCTGCTTGCACAGATTAACCACGTGCAAGTAAACATTAAAATGTCATCCAATATGTATTCATAAGTGACACATTTAATAGGATTTAATTGGGATAATTCAACGCTTTCAATGTAATGCATTCAATAATATGTGTCTGAATGACCTCTAATTATAATGTGCAGTATAGTACACCTGTGTAGTTTAAAGTAGTTTACTATATTCAAACGTAGATGAAATTATCTGCAGTAATTATGTAATGTATCATTAACATAAGCATAGGCGTGAACATCTTTCTGCCCTGTGGCCTTTGAAGATTGACAGGTCACAGGTGTAGTGCAGTGCGACTAACAGATTGATGATTAATCTCTTTCTCTCTTCTACAGATGGTCAAGAAGGAGGGTACAGGCTCTGAGTTGCCTATGACCGGTGATAAAGTATTTGTGCACTATGTCGGAACACTGCTTGATGGCACACAGTTTGACTCCAGCCGGGATAGAGGGGAGAAGTTCTCCTTTGAGCTGGGCAAAGGTGGGTATTATAAGGTAAAGTGGGTTAAATATTAGTGTACCCTCCCTGACTCTTAAAACAGGCTGTTGATACTGTAGCTTTATATGGAAATAACACCTGTTATGATTGCTAAAAATCGCAATGTAATGGAAGCAGCGACAGATGATTTTTCCATATGGAGTGCTGCAGAAATATAGAATAGAGCAAAACATTGTTTAGCATGCAAGTCCACCACTTTAAACCATTATTTGATCTCGCTCACAGGTCAGGTGATCAAAGCATGGGACATCGGTGTGGCCACGATGAAGATTGGCGAGATCTGCCAATTGATTTGCAAACCCGAGTATGCTTATGGAGCTGCTGGCAGCCCACCCAAAATCCCACCCAACGCCACCCTTGTGTTCCAGGTAAGGTCCAGACGCATGAGAACAGACTATTCAGAGTATTGCAAGGAGAGGTTTTGTTTTGACGTGTCCATTTGTTTGTCTGGCAGGTGGAGTTGTTTGAGTTTCATGGGGAAGACATCACTGATGAAGAAGATGGTGGAATTATTCGCAGGATCATTACTAAGGGGGAGGGCTACACAAAGCCTAATGAGGGTGCATCTGTGGAAGGTAAAACAAACTATTCTTATTCTTATAGAGGACCTAATGTAGTCTGAGTAGTGGTTCAATGGATCACAAAACTCAGAGTTCGGCTCATATTATGTTTTTTGTTCTGATCATTTTTCGGATCAGCAAAAATGGCAACTGTAACATTGCTTTCCATTTTTAAAGCACACTTCCAATAACACAGCAAAAAACTACTAGCCTAACTAAACTACTATCCTAACTAATTTACAAACAAATTAATTTACAACAAAGTTACAAATAAAGGTCTAACTGCAGTGTATTCAGGTTCACGCATGTAATAATTACGCCTAAATTTAAAGGTGCCATCGAACGTTTTACAAGATGTAATAGAAGTCTACGGTGTCCCCTGAATGTGTCTGTGAAGTTTCAGCTCAAAATACCCTATAGATTGTTTTTTTTTTTTTTAATTAATTTTTTAACGGCCTATTTTGAGGCATAATTAGAAATGCGCCGATTCATGCTGCGGCCCCTTTAAATTCTCGTGCTCTCCGCCCATGGAGCTCGCGCTTGCCTTGAACAGCATAAACAAAGTTCACACAACTAATATAACCCTCAAAATGGATCTTTACAAAGTGTTCGTCATGCATGCTGCATGCATACATCGGCTTATGTGAGTTTGGTATTTATTTGGATGTTTAACGTTAACCACATTTAACAGTACATTAGCAACATGCTAACGAAACATTTAGAAAGACAATTTACAAATATCACTAAAAATATAATGATATCATGGATCATGTCAGTTATTATCGCTCCATCTGCCATTTTTTGCTGTTGTTCTTGCTTTCTTACCTAGTCTGTCGATTCAGCTGTGCACAGATCCAGACGTTAATACTGGCTGCCCTTGTGTAATGCCTTTAACATGAGCTGGCATATAACTCTTGTTATTCAACTATGCCAAGGTAAATTCAATTTTTAATTCTAGGGCACCTTTAAAATAAGACTATAGTGATCACTGTATAAATGAAATCTAGATTCTTTGTGAAAGCTGTGTTTTGTTGTTTGATTAACATTAATTACTCAGACAGCAGCAGGTATTTATAGGTTGCTGTCACTTTAAGAGCAAATGCATGGATCCAATATAATGATACACATCCTATTTCTTTCTCAACTCTTTACGTTCTTTTAAGGGTGCTTTCACATTAGCACTTTTGGTGCGCACCCGGGTTCGATTGACGTCAGAGTTCGGTACGTTTGGATGATGTGAACACGGTCTTCTGAACTCAAACCGTACCCGAGTCTGCTTAAAAAGGGTGGTCTGGGGTGCGGTTCAAGTGTACGGTTCGCTTCTGATATGAATGCAAACGTACCAAATTGCGGAAGTGAACCGCTATTAATGCCATATAATTTGATAAAAATGTGTGTTTGTGTGTGTGTTTCACTCACTTTCCCAACGAGCGTGACTGACGTGCTGCAAACAGAGAGCTGTAGCGTAGCTTTTCTCATTTCTGCTCGCCTTCAACATTCTACATTCGTGGCAGATAGACGCAAGAGCCGTTATGAACAAAACCAACGGTTCAAAAACAAAAATATAAAAGTGAGGAGAGCAACGTTATGCATTTTGCCGCCTTCTCCTGTGCCATCGTTACTAAGCAACGTAGTAAACAGCTGCTGGTTTGATGATGCAAACGAACCGCGGGTTGGACCCAAATAATATAATGTGAACACAGTCCAGTGGGTGAAGGGGGAGGGGGGAGTAATCGAACTCTGGTTCGGTCCAGGCAATCGAACCAAGTGTGAAAGCACCCTAAAACATAACTGAATGCGTTTACGAGAATATTTGCCAAGACTGGTATTTTTACAAAATTTTGTGTGTATGTCCGTTTAAGCGCATGGATGTTCAAAAGAGGAATCAATTCGCTGTTTGCACGATATCTGAAACTCGCCCCTCTCTGCGCACAAGTACAGAATTGATAGTGAAATTTAGCAATTAATCCACAAACAACTCATGTGTGCAGAACTGAGGGGACGGGTCCGTATAGATCACTGATCAACGGTGATCCGTTTAACCCCTAAGTTTAAACGTAATTCAGGCAGACTACAGCATGACAGCCAGCCATTAGCTGACACTTAGCTGATCCGTAGCTCCTCCCTCTACCATTTATGCAAGACATATAAGTTTATTCCGTACACTCACTTGCCAGAAGCTGAAACCTTCAGAGCGAAGACTTCCACCAAATAACTATCGTTCATCAGTAATCTTAATCAAACAGAGTGGTCCTGGCTGAATTATGCTTTTCTGTTGCTGTTTGAGCATGAAAAATGTCTGCAAAGTTACTCCGAAGGGAGTTATCAGTAAGCACTGTTTCTGAACTCCCTGCAACGCCTCAAATGTAGTCTTGAGTTTTCTTCCAGGAAAGAACACGTTATCCCTAATTTAAATAATTCCTGCCCAAGGCATACTCAAAAAAAAAGTGAGGCCTAGTTAAGTTGCAGTACTAGTAGGGGTGCGTATGACCAGTCACAACACACTGGTCCAGCTGACCGATCAGCACATTGCTCCTTTTTGGAAGGAGGGGCTTCATAGAGACGTGAATTAAACAGTGTTACTGACTGACCAAGAGAGGTGCTGCAAAAATGTAAAATATGTGAAGAATAATGTTTGTTTGGGGTTTTATTTGTTTGTTTTTTAACATTTCAAGAATGAAAACCTATTCTTGTAAACCAAAAAACAAAATCAAGACTTGATATGGCCTATTTGAAGCAATCAATAATTGGAGAGCAGTTCATCTACACTGCAGTCTGCGAGTGTCCTCTAAATGAGTAAATGCAAATGTTATCAGAAGAATGAAGCAAAACTAATTTAATCATTCCTTATTAGTGCACCTTTGCCATAGTTCATTCATTTTTCCTTTTCTTTGATTTAGTGTGTTTGGTGGGCCGTCACGAGGAACGTGTTTTCGACGAGCGTGAGTTGAAGTTTGAGGTGGGAGATGGAGAGAGTTTGGGCCTGCCTCCAGGTGTGGAGAAAGCTTTGCAATCCATGGAGCAGGGAGAAGAGGCACTCTTCACCATCAAGCCAAAGTAAACGCACATTTCTTACACCTGCGCACAGTAGCTGTAAATGTGTGAATGTTTTAATTTATTTATTTATGAATCTTAGGTACGGCTATGGAACTGCTGGCAGCGAGAAATTCAACATTCCACCTGATGCTACACTGCAGTACAATGTCACACTGAAAGCATTTGAGAAGGTCAGTGTCTCCTTCAAAATATAAGCAATGCATAGCAAAATTACACCTGTAATACTTGGTATATGGGGGTATTATGATATGGGAGTTTATATTGTAGGGAACATGTGGGTTTGTAATATAAAATTCACTATATTGTGATGTAAGATTTTGGTCATTGAAATAAGTCCTAAGAACTCGTTTCTAGCTTTATTAAAAAAAGCCATGCTTGAAGATTTATTACAGACTGTAAATGATCAGTTATGCAGTAATGTCTGTACACAGTCATTGTGATGAGGTTAAGATGCTGTGTCCTGTCGCACAGGCCAAAGAATCCTGGGAGATGAACTCGAGTGAAAAACTAGAACAGAGCATCATCGTCAAAGAGAAAGGAACTCAGTATTTTAAGGTAGATGCAATGTCATGCACACCGCCATGAATTTATGCTCTATATTCTATTTTAATCTAACAGTAGTGCTGGGTGGTATAACGGTTCATCTGGTATACCGGTTTCAGTTTCGGTGAATAGCTGAAAAAATTGCATCTATTCAATGGCCATGAAGAGCACTATGTATAGTGTATTGAGAGGGGACCTCTATTGAATGCATACCCTTCTTACTAATGGTTATAAGTTTATAACAACAATAAATAAACTCTCTTTAACACGGCAAATACCTTGTAGAGGTCCATGATTTCCGCGATGTAGAAAACGCGGACGGAATTACGGAATCCAGTCACAAATGGAACTTTCACAAATGGAACTTTCTGTATAAAGTGGCAATTTTTGGATGAATAAATCAAAAATAGGGCTGTACAAGGAATCAAATTGCGATATGGACTAGTATTTGTGAATATTAAAGCTGCAGTAGGTAAAATGTATTTTTTACATATTTATTAAACCTGTCATTATGTCCTGACAGTAGAATATGAGACAGATAATCTGTGAAAAAATCAAGCTCCTCTGGCTCCTCCCAGTGGTCCTATTGCCATTTGCAGAAATACACCGCTCCCGGTAAAGCCGGGCACACATTTAACGATTGTAAGGCCGATTATGAATGTAATTTGTAGGGCTGGGTATCGTTCAAAAATTTTCGATACCGAGACGATACCGATACCTTGACTTCGATACCGATACCTTGACTTCGATACCGATACCTAAACGATACCTTTTTCGGTACCAGTTTTATAAAATCTGTTTAAACAAGATTACATAACCTCAAAAAATTCTTTGGTTTTATATTTTAACTTTCTTGACTTTTTATCAGACTCAAAGACTCATCTCCTGAGCCACTGCGGGGAATAAAAAAAGCACAAATTAACAAAATTTACCCAACACAATAAATCAGTGCAAATAGTTTTAATAAAGTTTAGTTTTCAATGGAAAAAATTAAGTATGTGAGGCTCTTTTTAAATCACTCAGCAATTGTTCTTCAAAAAATGTATTATTATTAACAAGATCAAAGCGGAAGTAAGAGTGACGCAAGTTCGTTGCGTCTTACCGTGAAATAAGAGTTCTGTGTCTTTATTAAAATCAACACATTAATGATTCATCTCTCATCCACTCGCAATTAATTTGAATGTTATTTTGTTATTACTTGGCCCGACCCGCAAATTATCCGCAGTATCAGGAGGACGCTGAGACCCCTTTTTCAGCAGAATTGTTCGCGTTCTGGAGCCAGAGGCAGAGCCTGTGCTCGTGCAGGTGAACGAGCCTGTCACGAACCGGTCGCGTGTAGACTTGAGGGAAGAACGCTGATGTAAAGCTGCTGCTGTGTTGTACCTGTCCATAACTAGTCTAAAAAACATTGCGCGTTCCGCTGTTTCCGCAGGCAGTGCTACACTTTTGTTTTCTGTTAACAGTATCTGTAGTGAACCGGCTGCTCACATAAACAGCCGTTTCTCACCCGTCCATTCGGAGATAAACTGAAAACGAAACCGTTGATTCAATCGCCCTCTCGCACATATGGTCTCTCTCGCGCGTATAGTTTTATATATTTAGATATAAATAACAATGTAGCGCAACGTTACTTGCTCCTCAACGAGACAGCGAAAGCATTTCTCCGCCCCTCTCCTCGATCGGCTCCATTCTGAGGTACCGAAATTTGGTACCGAATGACAAGACACTTTTCGATACTCTGTAGTATCGAGGCAGTTCGATCGGTACCTAAAAAGTATCGAGTTCGGTACCCAGCCCTAGTAATTTGATACTTAAGACTGATCATGTCCAATCGCGGCGAGTCAGAGCCAGTTGCGTTCAGTCGGTGTTTACAGTTGGTGCTTAAAATCGTGTGCTGCGTCTAACGATTCTAGTCTTAGACTTTTAGAAACAGTCATTGCCAGTCCTCCTCACAAAGATTCTTCTCAAATTTGATAATTCCCACTTCTGAAGTAGTGATTACGAGCAAATCGCATTCAGGTTTCGAACTGGGGGGGCGTTAAATTTTTTTCAAGGAAAGTCATCTTTACAATAACGATGAGAGCACGAGAAGGCAGCATATTATTTGCGACCGCTAACGTCTCTGTTTCCTTGGAGGCTGTCAGGCGATTGTAAACAAGTGGCGAAATGGCGTCAAAAAAGTTTGCAACATAAAAACACATTGGACAACCAGTATGGAAGAAAAACTGGTTGAACTCTGGCAAGAGTATAAATGTCTATACAACATTTCTTCGAAGGAATACCATAATAGAAGCGACAAGGAAAGAAGCTGGGCTGCTATTGCGGAAGCTTTGGACGTGTCAGGTACTGGACATACTGGACCGGATTATAGACGGGATTGGGCGAGTGTCCTGGGGCACCAGCCAATAGGGGGGCAACAAGTGATAAAGATAATGACTAAGTTTGACTTTTTTTTAAATTTTTTTTTTTATCATGTTTTGTATATATTATTTATCTGGAAAGATAAGGATCAAAATTAACAGTTAATGATACAATATACAGAGAGAATATAAAGAGCCCTGCCCTTTGATCGCGAAAGTGAAAGTGCCCTTTGAGGTCGCATTGTAGTAGTATACTTCTGTGGTAATTTAATGGTCTGTACAGTGCCGTTTCAAGTCGAACAAGCTTCATTGAGGATCGCAGCTTATCGTTGCTTAACAACGGCCAACACCACCGGAGTGCAAGCTCTAAAAATAGATTAATTTAACAAAGTTTACTCACCTCAAATTCTCTCTGTAGAGAACAAAGTCCATGTTGCCTCTCCAGCCAGAACCTCACCCATATCCTGCGCGTTTTTCGTTTTTTTTTTTTGTTATTTTCCGCACAAATATAGCTGCAGATGAAGAGCGCCAGCTGTTTGTTTACATCCATTTTCAAGATCCCGCGCACAGTGTGTTGCTTAGCAGCGGTCTCAATCATAAACGTTTGTGTTCTTCTCCGACTGTCAACGATTAAAATCGGCTCCAGTCAAAGGAAACAATCGGTATGTGTGTTCAGTTCAGTCTTAGAATGTTTCAGCGAATCGTTAGGTGTGTCCCCGGCTTAAGAAACAACCAATCAGAGTCAGGAGGAGTGTCTTAGCAGTGTCAATCAAGCTCGTGTGTGCACTGATCACACTCCTGTCAAGCACAGCGCCAGCACGTACAGGCGTCAAATTCAAGATTACCGGTGTGCTGTAGCTTTGCTTATGGCGGACAAACAATCCAGTTTCGTACGTATAATACCCCATAAAGTGCGTATCATATGCACGCGAAAAACTCATTTTGGCGTATATATTCTACGAGATTACAAACTCGTACTATTGATACGCATTTTCGTGTGATCGGGCTCTATTATGTCATGATATGCAGTTTTACGATTTTTCAGGCAAGAATGTGCTGGTTTAAAGCTCAAATTTGTGGTTAATTGATAAAGATAGCGCCTTTCTGAAAATTTGATCTGACGTTGTCGGAGTTGTGAGATCCAGGCGATCACCGGACTCTCAGCGCTCATGTACCCAGCCGAGAGCAGCCTTACCTCGGCTAATCCTTCTGACGTTTGCCGCTGGCTCCGTGACGTTTCATAAATTTATATATGGCTATTTCACTTTTGTATCATACTAAAGCGCTGATTTTGTAGATTTTGTACGCTTGACTGAATTGTTTGCTTTATTTCTTATTGTATATTTTTATACCTTTTATAATGGCTATTATTGAACATTAAAACTGACATTTAACAAAAAGAGAAGGTTGTGTTTTATGTTAAAGCCTATTTCATTTCATTACAGTGAAGATAATCAGATTATCCACAAATAGTATTACATTTAATATTTTTGAAATGTAAACGAAAAGAGGCAGGATTGTTTAATATTTCGTTTTGTTATAAATATGTGCACATTGCAGATAATTAATCACTCGTTGCCTGAGGCTATTAATATGTTTTTGTTTGTTTCTTTAAATAAAACGAAAAGAGGCAGAGTGGTTTAATAACAAATTTTGTTTTATTCTTGGCTAAAATATACATACAGAGATAACCGGAGAAGCCAGAGCGTGCTGAGTGACGTTATCAAGTACGCGGCTGTTCCATTTGCAGAATCACCGGACTTGTGTTCTCCCGTCCACGGGAGTTCGTTCTCCGGAGTCGAACTTGCCAAGTCCGAACTACCAAGGACGCGAGTCCGAACTTAGTGAACCTGGTTTTGAGAAACGTCTAGTGTCAAAACTCTAGCCGCATAACATACAGATAAAATGTCACGCACTGTGCAAAGCAACTATTGAAAACTACTAATTCACTGGCTTGTCATGTTGCTGAAATAATGTACTAGCAAACCTTATTTAGCATTACATATCGATAGAATAATTACTTGCATACTGTAACGTTAGTTACCGTTATATTATCATACTAGCTATTTATTACTTATAGAAATAGTGCATATACGTCATATAGTTACATTACATGTATTGCAAAATACGTAATGTTTTGAGGACCAAGTTTGTAGTCAAAGTATGGGCAGGCCATAGTCAATGTAAATCATATTGTTGAAGTTTCGTCTGTACCAGTGAATGTGCCATAACTGTTTATCAGCCTTACTAGCCTGCGCGTTCACGGCAGGCTCCGTTGTGATGGGGGAGGAGCTGTGGAGGGAGGGCTGTAGCGCAGCAGAGAGCAAGGGGGAGTGACCTATGAGTTGTGCTTGTTCAAATTTTCAGGTTAAAAAAAACTCCCTACTGCAGCTTTAAAGCACAAAAATACTGCATAAATACTGTAAATCTGAAGTCTGCATGTCGCTGTGTGAATTAGCACCACAGTTTCATCTAATACACACATGGGCTACTGAAGCACGTGTGACGTTTGTTTTCAGTGTATGCCGTCTCACTATGAGGACATGAAGTTCATCTCCATAGCTGCTATAAGAGTTCATGTTATGAGCATTTCACCATTTCATTAGGTAAAACAATTGTCATATCATATACACACAGAAACCCAAAGGTCTTCACGACAACCCGTCAAAATAAAACTTTGGTTTAACTTGAAGAAAATATAACAGAAATTCCTCAGTAGAGTATACTTCAAGCAATAATACTGTGATATACCATGAAATGACCAGAATCTTAAAATACTGTAATACAGATTTTTGGTCATACCACCCAGCTCTTTCTAATAGTACACTATTTTAAGATCTATTCATTGTACAAGATCACCACAATGATGACTATGTGTCAGTGTTTGTTATGAGGTTGCTCTCATTGAATGATTTGTTTCAGTAATTGGAGTGTTTCATGTGCACAGGAGGGGAAATTCAAGCAGGCAGCCGTGCAGTACAAACGCATTGTGTCCTGGTTAGAGCACGAGTCCAGTATGGAGCCGGAGGAAGAAGAGAAAGCCAAAGCACTGCGATTGGCTGCTCACCTCAATCTAGCTATGTGCTACCTAAAGCTGCAGGATGCAAGCCCTGCCCTCGAGAACTGTGACAAGGTAGGAAATTCATGCTTGTCGCATGGTCAAGGAAGTTGTGGCCCTAATGGTTAGAGAGTCAGACTTCATAGGTTCAAGTTTCAGTACCGGCAGGAAATGTAGGTGGGGGGATGGAACAGTGCTCACTTCCACTCATTATCCACAGATGAGGTGCCCTTGAGCAAGGTACCTAACCCCCAATCACTCCCAGGTGCCTCAGACTGCCCACTGCTCCGGGTGTGTTCGTGTGTGTGTGTGTGTGTGTGTGTGAGTTTGTTTATATTACATTGTGGTGTCCCCACGATGTAATATAAACCTGAGTTCACCTACATCGTGGGGACCAGCCACCGGTCCCCACAGTGTAAATTCATTAATAAAAATACTAAATTATGTTTTTGTGAGAAAATAAAGGTGTGCAGTTTCCTGTGATGGTTAGGTTTAGGTTTAGGGTTAGGGGTAGGGTAGGGGGATAGAAAGTACGGTTTGTACAGTATAAAATGCATTGCGGCCTATGGAAAGTCCCCACAATTCACAAAAACAAACGTGTGTGTGTTCAACACTCGCTGCTGTGTGTGCGCACTTGGGTGAAATGCAGAGGACAAATTCCGAGTATGGGACACCATACTTGGTTACGTCACGTCACTTCTATTTCATATATAAGGGCTGCTGAAGTTAATACATCACATTTCATTTTTTAAAATTGCTTTAATGCAATTATCAGTGATCAGTCGCAACACCAGTTTCATCACTTGCCCCCCAGGGCAAATTTTTTCAGTTTAATGTGTTAAAAATATTTAACGCAGTATCAGTTTTTCTGCGTTATTTGATCAAGCACTTATTCATGCAAATGCTTTTAAACCATTCAAGCACAAGACAAGACACAAGTGAACGCGCTGTCTATGTCCTGTCTGTGACACGCACACAACATGCTCCAGTATCGAGTTCTCCTCCACGCTTGAACGAACATTACACACACAAATTATGCCAAAATGTCAGTTTTTGTTGAGTGTCCTCATAAGAGCAGTCTTAAATGAGTTAAATTAAGTCTTAAATGAACGTAAAGATTTGTGAGAAAATGGGACGCGTGTCAGATCCGCGTTGTGTGCAGCAGCGGCAGAACTTAAAGTGTCATTAATGTTAATCAAAGAACAAAGGTAAGAGAGAGAATTACTCACTGTTCTTGACTAAAGAATTAAAACCTTCTTTATTTGGTTCCACAATTTCCAGTTGTGTAAATTAGCCTATTTTTTTATTTTATATTAGGCCTAGCATGATGTATCTTATTAATTTTGTTAATAAACGTTCTATGTTTAATATAAGCGAGTTTGTCATTGTACTGTTTTGTTGTTGTGTTTTTCAGTAAGAATAATAACCCACCATTCAAGCAATTGCCACTAATTTGACAGTGAAAGTAAAATGCACACAGCCACACCGGCATTCTTAAGCCATTTAAAAAAAAAAAAAAAGTATTAGGTATTGTCACAATGTCGACCCATGGGAAAACTTCCTCACCATCACATCCCTAATTCACTATTGTTTGAGCTCCCAAAATGCTTACTTGTGAGAAATGTTAATAATGGCCCTACATTTATAATTACTTGAAATAAAATGGTTAATGAGCAAAAACGATTAATGTAACTGAGCATGTAGCATTTCATACTCAATTCTACCCATTTTAAATTATACTTTTTTAATAATGATTTAATAATTGTGATTTATTGTGCCTCATCTTGATTTTGAAGTCCTAATTCATTTATTTGGTGGCTAACTATGATGTTTAGAAATGGTTTCTTACATAAATTGCAGGTAAATTTGATCTTCATTGTGCCCTGCCAAACTGTTGCTCTCATCTCTTCAGATTTCTTTTTGCTTTCTGTTTTCTTTGTGTGAAGGCACTGGAGCTGGACGCAAATAACGAGAAGGCTTTGTTTAGGCGAGGAGAGGCGCTGGTTGTCATGAAGGAGTTTGACAGGGCGAGAGCAGACTTCCAGCGTGTCACTCAGTTGTATCCAGCAAATAAGGCAGCAAAGAGCCAGATCATGCTCTGCCAGAAACATGTCAAAGAGCAACATGAGAAGGACAAACGCCTCTATGCCAACATGTTCCAGAAGTTTGCAGAGAGAGACGCTAAAGTAAGTGTCTACGGTTACTAGCTCTTAGTCACTGCACAAAAGATTTACCCACCAAATATCTGTTGTATACTATCTAATATTGTTTTTTTTTTTTCAGAAGGAGGCGGAGCATGAAAAGGAGCAGGAAAAGAAACAGAATGGTAATGCAATGGAAATAGAAGAAAACGGAGCTCAGGAACAAACTGCAGCATAATGGTGTGCGTTTCTGTTTACTGTCTTTTGTGTTTTGGTTTTAAGAGTCTTTTTTTTTTTTTTTTTATATACCTTCTATAATTTCTGTTCCCCTGAAGTGTGTTTGTGCGAGTGAGGATGCGTACATGTTTTGGTTTCTAATATAAAGTAGCGAGACATTTGCTTTTGTACTGTGGCCAGATCCTTATGGCCAGGGTGTGTATGAATGTTTGTGTGTGCATTACTGTAAGGCAGCTAGTCGGCCTGGCCATGTTCTCTGCTGCGTCTCTCTTCGTGTTGAGAGACAGTGGAAATAAAACAAACTCATTCTCAGCCTGTAGCCTGTACTGCAGCCTCTCGTGTCGGCCGCAAAACCGATGCTGATCCTTAGAAACTTTTGAGTCGCACTGCTGTACAATAAAGCGCTTTTCTGTCCCGTCACTTAACTTTATGTGCATGGAAGTGATCACCAGGGCAAAAAGACTGTTTTTTTTTTTTTTGTTTTTTTTTTTGTTTTTTTATAATCGATCCACTGTTAAATTCTCCACGTTTAATGTGTATGACTAATCACAACTGGAAACCTTTCGATAGTGAATCTCTGCTGAAGCGTTTTAGAGGAGAAATCACGCACCTTTCCTGTAAAGAGCTGTTTAGTCTCTGCTTCCCTCTGTGTGCAGCCTTTTCGGTGATATTGTTCTAGCAGAGAACATCATCAATATGGGGCTGAGATGTTTGTCATTTTTACAAAGTGAGAACATGAACTTAGACCTGCAGTCTTACATTGAGACATTTTGCGGCTTTGTCCCTTGTCTCTTTTTATCTTCTTGTGGACAAGATTACCCATGATTTCTCCATAATTGTAACTTGCACATTGTAGCCTAATCTCATGGTGAATTGTCATGGCAGAAGAGGCTTGCTTTACCCTGCAGCGCTTTGTGACGGAGCTCAACCAGGACAAGATTACTGTAGTGTTGGGGTTTAAGAGAGGCATACAGATAGTTCTGTTCCCATGTCCTTGATTCTCTTCTGATGTTGACTAGAACAATAAAAATAAACTCAAAATCCTTCTGCTGTATTGTCTGGTTTGTAGCATTTAGTACAATGTGAAATTAGTACAAAATGGGTCAATATCTTTCTAAAGATATCATATTAGCCAGTGAAATTGCATTCAGCAAAAATACAAGCAAAACTAGATAAATGTTAGGCTAATAAACTCAAAAGTCAAAAATGGCTAATAATCAAAATATAAGTTGAAATCCTTTTCATTTGTTTCAATCACGGTGCTCGTGAATACGTCATGGAAATTAAATCTTATGTTGTGGATATTTTTATAATGAATATATTTTTTTATAAATTTATATAAACTTTAAGCTGTAAAATATTTTATTAGATAGAAATTGCTATTAAATGTGACGCTGGACCACAAAACCAGTCATAAGTCACACGGGTATATTTTTAGTAATAGCCGACAATACCTTGTATGGGTCAAAATGATTTTTTTTTTTTATGCCAAAAATCATTAGGATATTAAGTAAAGATCATGTTCCTACCGTAAATATATATAAAAAATATTTTTGTGAGTGGATATGCATTGCTAAAGACTTAATTTGGACAACTTTAAAGATGATTTTCCCATTATTTTTATTTATTTATTTTTTTTTATTTTTAGTTTAGTGTCCTATCATAACAAATCATACATCAATGGAAAGCTTATTTATTCAGCTTTCTTAATTTAAAAAAAAATGGACCCTTATGACTGATTTGTTTTCACTAAAATGTACCATGGTTTATGCCACAATACCATAATCATGCAAACAGGTAGCATTTGATTGAGAAGGAAAATATATAATGTGGAAAAATTGCACAATTGTTTAATCAGAAATCTAATTTTATTGGCCAAGTTGTACTTAGAAGGACTTTGCCTTGGTGGTTTTGAAGCAGTAAACATGCCAAGAACTCTATACGTACACCTGCAGGGTGTGTAATGGTGCACGTGAAGCATAAGAGTGCAATTGAAGCAGAATAAATAGAGAACATAAAGAGAGTCTAACATGTGAATAAACTAGTGTCTAACGAGAGTCTAGCAGCAATAAAATAAGTGAAAAAAAAACAAAAAATGCATTAATTGAATCCAAAGTGCATCTGCGTGAAACTTTTAAATACATGTTCACACTGCCATCTGCTGGTGCTATACAACACTTACACCTGCAAGACACCTGATGTCACATAGTTTCTAGATTCTTCTTAACTAATGGCTAACGTTTTTTTCTAAAAGACATGTGGATATAGTTGTGAAGGGAATAAAAATTAGATGCATATAACACTTGTTTTGTTGGTGAAAAATATAAAAATAAAGTTTTGATTGTGCTTGTGTGGGTCAGGTTTTGCCAACAATGACCAAATTACACCACAAAGACGGTAAAACCTGAAATAACCTACACTGTTGCGATCAACATAAGAAAATGGCTCATTTTACAATACTAAATAATGATCTCAAATGCACAAAGGCTTTTGTAAGGGTTATGTTTAGGATTATCATTAGCACAATATTAAAACAACAGAAGTTGATGAAAAGTCCTCACGACGATAATGGAAAGTGTATGCGTGTGTGTGTGTGTGTGTGTGTGTGTGTGTGTGTGTGTGTGTGTGTGTATGTGTGTGTGTGTACAGGTTTATATTACATTTTGGGTCAAGGATAGTAAAACCTGAGATCACCTACACTGTCGGGACCAGCCAGCAGTCCCCATGGGGAAAATGGATTTATAAACATACTAAATTATGTTTTGAAAATGTAAAAATGCCAAAGGTTTTCTGTGATGGCTAGGTTCAGGGGTAGGTTTAGTGTAGGGGGATAGAATATACAGTTTGTACAGTATAAAAACCATTACGTCTATGGAGAGTCCCTAGAGGGATAGTGACGTGCGTGTGTGTACACCGAAACTCAGGTTGCTCCAAGGGGATTGTCCCTAAAAAAAGTCTCTGTTAATAAAAACATCTGACAAATGAAAGCTTATTTACTTATTTAAAAAAATTCTGAACATTGCCTGTATGTGATGACAAACTTAGATAACATGCAAACAACAAAACACTATAGGGATATTAATATTATGAACCCTTTTTTATATATAGTAAATAGGAAAAGAGTGAGTTCACAAATATCTGAATTGAGAAATATCAGGTAATAGTTTATATAAAAATATAGCAAAAAAGCCTGCATTTTAGTGTTAAATAAAATGGCGTAAACTTGAGCCCTTTCCTCTGTGTGCCTGCGGTGTGTCACTTGGTAACATATGGTCATTAGAGACCGTGAAGTCCCCAGGCAGATATGTTTGTTTTTCAGTACTAAGCACATCTCTTGCTCTTATGTTTCCATGTTCAAATTTATGGCTTCTGCTAGAAACAACACTGATGTTGTAAACAAATAAACCTGCATGCAAAGCAGCCTGCAGCAGGTCATACAGGTTTTTCCAGACCAGCCACACTGCACATAATTGTATAAATATTCTTTGTCCTCCTTTGAGGACTTTTAGGAGATAATCACAGTTTCTTTGAAATTGCCTTTTGAAATGATACTTTAATTTGAGTCCACTACTAACTGTAAATAACTTTGCAAATGCATGTCAACTAACTCTCATTAGAGTATTAGTAGACTGTTTAGGTTAGGTTAGGGTTAGTAGAACAAGTTAACAACTATTAATACTCTAATGACTGGTAATTGACATTTAGTTGCAAAGTTACTTAGTTATTAGAATGTCTTAAGTGGGTTACCAAAAAAAAAAAAAAGCCTTTATCCTTTATGTCTGTATTATGTAAATAATTTTTTTTTTAAACAAAACAAGGTAGTATTTTATGTCATGCAAATTTAAATAAACAAAGACAAAAAGAAAAACACATAAATAAATAAATCAATAATAAAGTTAATAATAACTCGACAAAATATATCCTTTAACAAAATAAATTAAGAATGCCGCACAGCTTTCCCGTCTTAAGAGACTTTGAAAAGGAAATAGCTTGATAATATTGCCCAGTATATAGTTGAATTTACCCTGTTGTACCTGTTCAGAGGAGCAGCGACGTCACGCAGAGGGCGTGGCCTCGTCAACCTGTGCGTGCACTGATGTTTGAGAGACACTTGCAGACGCTGAATCACAGTGAAGGAAATGTGAACGAGTGTGACGAGAGATTGAGTTTTTCCACAGGGTTTGAAACCGGGATAGCGTGTATCGATGATTCTTCCAGCGGTTTTCAACTTCTGTGATTCGCACGGAGCCTGAAGGACTTAAAGATGATGCTCAACTTTTTCCCGGTGCGGAAATTCAAGCGCAACGGCAGATATATCGTGTTCGGGGTGGTGCTGATGGTCGCGTTGCTGGCGGCTTATCTGGAGTTCAGGGCCACGAGCGAGTGGAGCAGCACTGGTGAGTGACATCTGATGCCCTGTCCACTTACTGACTACTTTACACATTCGTTGTGGTATAGTGTTAAAGTATTAAAGTCAAATTGTTTACAATAAGGATCAATTTATTAACAACATTTTTACAGCATTTATCAATCTAGAATCAGGATTCCTAAACTATTTGTCGTCAACCGAACCCATTTGACCTAAATAAAATAACAAAATGCGTGTTTACATCACAGTCAGAGTTGTATTCCAGAAAGCAACTTACTCTCTGAACATAACCCGAGAGTTCAGGGTATAAGTTAACCTTGCTTTGTGGAATACCCCCCTGATGTCAGTTAATAATCACATGACATGCAGGTAAACAAATAGATTATTTTATCTTTTTTAAGTGTTTTATTAAGATTTTTTTTAAATAATTTAGCTTTTTTTCGATTTAATTATTTACTAGCTGCTTATTATAATTAAGATTAAAGGGGGGTGTAATGCTATTTCATGCATTCTGACTTATTTACACTGTTAAATAGTTGCATTCTCATGCTAAACATGGTCAAAGTTTCAAAACACGAGTTGGACATATGATTATTTATGTGCCAAATCCACTACTTCCGTACAGGATTCGGAGAGTTTTTTTTCGAATGTGTCCTGTATGACGTCAAAAGAGAGCGGAATTCCTTGTACAGGCACTTTTCCTTGATAAGCGTGCACACACATCACCCAGAACAAGAGCAAGAGCACGCCCATCTACGCGTTTCATTAGGGATACAGAAGCCGAGATTTTTCAACAATGGCTGTGTCCAGGGTTGGGCAAAAATACATCAAAATGTATTTAAAAATAAAATACCAAATACCTTAATTTTAAGTGTATCAAAATAAACTACAAAATACAGCAGCCACACCATGTATCAAAATAAACTACTGTATTTTTGTATTTTGAAAATACTAAAAAATACTTTTACAAGGGAGCATGAAATTTCTTCGCAGACCTTCCATCAATTGGCCTGTTTGATGTTTTATTAGACAGATGAGGAACTATTTGGATTCATTCATCGACTGAAAACTAATCATGATATATAGCTTCTTGTTTAAATCTTGTTTTCTTGGTTTACCACGATTACCATGTTTTACCATGACTAATATCGATCTAGCTTACAAGTGTCTAATAGCAGCCTCCAAGCAAACACACAGAGGAGTGTATAACAACCATAACAACTTTCTCATCCATGGATATGCCCATCCTGATTCTTTTCCAAGAGCTGTAGACATGAAAACAACACATCCCTTGTAGTGTTGTCACGATACCAAAATTTTGACTTCGATACGATACCTAACCTAAATATCACGATACCGATACTTAAACGATACTACGGCAAAAACCTAAAACAGCAGAAAAAGTAAATAAATAACATATGACAGAACTTCTTAATCAACCAGATATCACTTATATCACTTATAAACTTAGACTCATTAATACACCTCAGGTCTGCTTGCACAAGTAAAATAAATAAAAAAACACTCATTTAATGTTTGAGGGCATAAACATAATGCTGGTATCACATTCACTAACCTGTCGCTCTTTAAAGGTGCCCAAGAATGCTTTTTCACAAGATGTAATATAAGTCTAAGGTGTCTCCTGAATGTGTCTGTGAAGTTTCAGCTCAAAATACCCCATAGATTTTTTTTAATTAATTTTTTTAACTGCCTATTTTGGGGCATCATTAACTATACACTGATTTTGGCAGCGCCGCCCCTTTAAATGGCGTGCTCACTGCCACACGAGCTCTCGACTATATTACAGTGCATTTACAAAGTTCAATATAACCCTCAAATGGATCTTTACAAGATGTTCGTCATGCATGCTGTATTCATGCTTCGAATTAAAAGTATTTATTTTGATGTTTACGTTTGATTCTATATGAGTTTGAGGCTATGCTCTGTGGCTAACGGCTAATGCTACACTGGCGAGATTTATAAAGAATGAAGTTGTGTTTATGAATTATACAGACTGCACATGTTTAAAAATGAAAATAGCGACGGCTCTCTTGTCTCCGTGAATACAGTAAGAAACGATGGTAACTTTTACCTCATTTAACAGTACATTAGCAACATGCTAATGAAACGTTTAGAAAGACAATTTACAAATATCACTAAAAATATCATGATATCATGGATCATGTCAGTTATTATTGCTCCATCTGCCATTTTTCGCTCTTGTTGTTCTTGCTGGCTTACCTTGTCTGTGCACAGATCTAGACGTTAATACTGCCTTTCCTTGTCTAATGCCTTGAACATGGGCTGGCATATATGCAAATATTGGGGTCATACATATTAATGATCCCGACTGTTACGTAACAGCCAGTGTTATGTTGAGATCTGCGTGTTTCCAGAAGTCTTTTAAACAAGTGAGATTTATATTAGAAGGAGGAAGCAATGGGGTTTGAAACTCAATGTATGTCTTTTCCATGTACTGAACTCTTGTTATTTAACTATGCCAATATAAATTCAATTTTTAATTCTAGGGCACCTTTAAATTCTTTGTCGCCAAGATGCTTTTGACTCCCTTCGCTTGCGTTATTTTGTAACATCTTTTGCAGACGGGCTTTGTGGTGTCCGTGGGCTTGCCCTGACTGTCGGCAATGTAAGCAAAATAATGCCATATTTCGCTTCGTGCATCTGCTTTCTCAACAATTTGTGGACGGTCTGCAAGAGCACCTGTATTTGCAGCCATACCTCTCGTTTCGTCACCATAAAACCGTGTATGTCTATTGCGCAGTTGAGGAATAAACACGCACTCAATGTGCCTTTGAAGCAGTGCGCTGCATGCACACTGCCCCCTGCTGTTGCACTTTAGGAAATACAGCTGGCACTCAAAGTACCGGTACTAATAAAATGAAGAACCGGACCGTTTTTAAAAGCAGGCTATCGCGATATCTTTCTAGTACCGGTATATCGTGCAACACTAATCCCTTGATTCCACAAAATCAAGGATAAGTGACTGAATAAGCGACCTCTAATGGTGAATATTTAACAGATCAAATATTCACATATAACTGTGATCTCCCAGATGAAGGTTAGTTTTAAAGTAACCAACAGTTTAATTTTTAACAGTTTGCGATTGACTCATAATTGTATTCTAATTTAGTTACTCTGTGTTTGGTAACGAAGGGCCTACTTTGCATCAGCAACACGGACTCAATGACAAACAAATCCCTCATAAGAAGACAACTGATGGCACCTGTATTCATAGCAACTAGTTTCTAATTAATAAATCATAAATATAGGGGCTGCTGGTCGGTATAATAGTTTTCTAGAACATTATGTAAATTGGTAAACTATTTAGCTTAGGCTACTAAAACAAACACCAAAAGTTAACATCTGTTCTGAACTCAACAAGTCTCTGCTAACTACTGAGTAAGCACCAATCAGAGGCCGCATTTTTATGATGTGATCATGTAGACTTCCTACAAAGTATTTTACAGTATTTTAAAACTACAAAAATACGAAACACTAAAGTATTTTGATACAAAATACAAAGCCATTTTCATCAACCCTATCAAATACAAATTACAAAATACTATTTTGTATTTGAAATACATGATTCATAAATACTGCCCATCCCTGGCTGTGTCCCACTATAGGGGCTGCACCCTTTGAAGGCTGCATACATCATCGAGTCTCATTTAAGTAAATTAACTGTTAGATTGCAACATAGAAAAGAAATTACAGTATTTTACACCTCACAATGAATTATCAGTCAATTTTATTACGCTTCCTTTTCTTAAATATGACATCCTCGATGACGTATGCAGCCTTCAAAATGAGACACAGCTCCTGTAAACAAAGGAGTGTGTTTTTGGTTGTGAGGAAAAGTTAACTTTTTCAGCTTACCAAAGAACCCAGCGCCAAGGGAACAGTGGATGAAGTGTGTTTTTCAGCAGCAACAGAGTTGTACATATATGTTTGTTTGTTCCCGGGAATTCTGTGATGAATACTTTGTAAACAAGTCCCAGTTCGGCACTGGATTTGCAGATCACAGACTGTGAGTAAAGCTGCATCAGATGTCTGTGTTTTGTTGGCAATCGGCGTGCAAGTGCATATAATGTTAACGACAAACATTTTTGTTCCCTTTTTATTTATAATAGCTCGCAGCTAGCATGCAATCTCTATGCAAAAGCTGCGTGCGCTCCTGATTCTTTAGCTCTGCCCACAGCACTGACGGCAGACACGCCTCCAGGATCTTGGCTTTTTTCGGAAAGACTCGATTTAGCGTATCTATCTTTTATAAATATGACAAAACTAAAGACTTTTCGGTATTAAAGGGTTAGTTCACCCAAAAATGAAAATTCTGTCATTTATTACTCACCCTCATGTCGTTCCACACCTGTAAGACCTTCATTAATCTTTTGAACACAAATTAAGATATTTTTGTTGAAATCTGATGGCTCTGTGAGGCCTCCATAGGGAGCAATGGACACTTCCTCTCTCAAGATCCATAAAGGTACTAAAAACATATTTAAATCAGTTCATGTGAGTACAGTGGCTCAATATTAATATTATAAAGCGACGAGAATATTTTTGGTGCGCCAAAAAAACAAAATAACGACTTATTTAGTGATGACTGATTTCAAAACACTGCTTCAGGAAGATTCGGAGCATAAATGAATCAGTGTATCGAATCATGATTCGGATCGCGTGTCAAACGGCTGAAGTCACGTGACTTTGGCACTCCGAACTGCAGATTCGACACACAGATTCACAATGCTCCGATGCTTCATAAATATTCCATATAACAAAAAATATTCTCGTCGCTTTATATTATTAATATTGAGCTACTGTACTTACATGAACTGATTTAAATATGTTTTTAGTACCTTTATGGATCTTGACAGAGGAAGTGACATTGCTCCCTATGGATGCCTCATGGAGCCATTGGATTTCAACTAAAATATCTTAATTTGTATTCCGAAGATTAACAAAGGTCTTACGGGTGTGAAACGACATGAGGGTGAGTAATAAATTAAAGAATTTTCATTTTTGTGTGAACTAACCCTTTAAAATTAGTTAATTTATTATCAGCAACACAAGTTAATCACATTATAATGATAATTATTAACTAATGTTAATCTAGATAACACTCAATAAGGTCAATTTGGCCAATTTCTAATTGGATTCCAGTTTCTACCTTCCATTTCTGTTTTCTTATTAGATTTTTACCAACTTGTAATTGCATTCCTTTCTAGATACATTTTATGATTGCATTCCAATTTTTACCCATTATATTCCACAGTTACATGCAGTCCATTTGACTAATAACATTCCAGTGTTTTGGATATTCTCGTCTTTTGTATCAGTTTGAGCTGGAGTTAAAGTTTGGAGTTTGTTGGCTTAGTGAGTTTGTTCTTAAGAACAGTTCAATTTTTATTGAACACAATGCAATACAAAACAACATGCAAACAGTACAGCACAATGAATATAATGCAGTGGCAGAATACATTGTATTAATAAGAAGGATATGTTCAATGTGCGTGCAAACGCAAGAACATCAGGCTGCTTGTTTCTGCCCTGTCGGTCAAGTTAGTTTTTTTTTTTTTTTTTTTTTACACCAGCTGAATACAGGGTGTTTCTTCCCTATTCCCAGAGTGACTCAGTGTCTCCTCTGCTTTCCTATATCTGCTGACTCAGGCACCTTGAAACTTACAGCAATTTTATTCATGTTCTTTTATTGCAAAGTCTGTACAAAGAGACGCTTATGTGATTGAGGAAACCTGAGAGATGTCAGGTGAGCTCTGACCTACAGAAGGGGTTTGTCATCTTGTTTGAGGTCAGTGTCAGACCAGCAGAGCAGCACCAATGTCACACCACCTGGACACCAGCCTGCTAATGTGCATCTAGAATTACATTTGAATAGTAAACTCACACTGACCTGCATAAAATCAGAATGTAAACAACAGCTGTACAGTTTAGCTTTGCTTGGGCTCATGTTAATTTTGATTGGGTGGAGGATGCTTGAATGTGATCTGAGTTCCTTGTTCCTTCTGTATTTCCAAAAGAAATCCAGAGGTGAATGATTGCACATGGCACTACGATAGGTTCAAAGCCTCTTGGGAAGTCGTGTTTACGTCAGGTGTGTTCAAGTTACTTTTATCAGAGCAAGATGGTGTTGTACCTATTCTTAATTAACTACACAAAAATACAGCAATGATTTTAAACTCTACTTGTAGAAAATGAAGAACAAATAATGTGCAGTGTGTTTTGCTTTTTTATGTTTTTAACTAATTTGTGAAGCCATTGTAAACTTTGTTACTTATTATAATGTTAAATTACAATGCTATTATATTTTGTGCAGGCAGTTAACTTATTTTGTTTGTAAATAATAAAAAATTATTCCAGCACACTGTAAAAAAATCAAAAGTTGAGAAAACCTAAAAGTTTAAGGCAATAAACTTAAGCAGATTTTTGAGTTTTCTCAACTTTTTGTTGTTTAAACTGAATACAACAAGTAGAGAAAACTCAAAAAATCTGCTGAAGTTTGCCTTAAACTTAAAAGTTTTCTCAACTTTTGATGTTGTACAGTGCATGTTTCTCACTGACTCAGCCCTAATTCATAAAGATTGGGGCTTACAGAAAAGATTATTTACCGGTACTAGAAGGGTATTGCCCTGCTTTTAAAAAACAGTACGATTTCTCATTTTTCTAGTACTGGTACTTTTAAGAATGACAGCAGGGTAGTGTGTGTCCCCGCAGGCACACTTTGGTTTTGTGACTACATGGCATTGTTGCACTCTTATGATTCCATTACTCACACATTCTCATGCATGCCATTCCTCTGTGAACCTACATTTATTTTGCATGATAGTTAGACTTGAACGTTATTTGCATATTTATGAACTTAATAACATCAATTGGACATGCACAACACACAAGAACAATAATGCACATAACTTGTGTCAAATCACGTCAGTCTATTAAATAAACTTTTAATACATTTTTAAGTTTTTGCCTCCGGCTAATAATTAATAATAATAATTGCTGCTTAGTTAATGATTGTCGGTGGCTAAACAATTCTGAGTAATGTGTTTTGTGTTGTTTTGTACTGCCTAGGAAATGCAATTATGAGTTATCACTGCAAAATGTAACTAGTGGTCAACAACCACTTTTTGTATTCTTTTTTTTGTCAATAGATGATATCCAGAGAGCAGTTTAATGACTGCAGATGAGTTATGAAACTGCTGAAATGAAATGCAAACATTTTTACACAATATTCACATACAAAAATAAAAAACAAAATTTGTTTATTATTGATTGTGTCAAAGCTGTTGGTAGATTTTTGGTATTCAGCCACACAGATATGGTTATCGGCTGATAATGACCAAATATAGTTGCCAAATATTCACCCAAAAAATAAAAACCTTTGCTAACTCACTCAATATTATGCAAAATATTGCTTAAAGGTGCAATAAGTAATATTTTTGCAGTAAAATATCCAAAAACCACTAGGCCAGTGTTATATATTTTGTTCACTTGAGTACTTATAATAGCCCAAATGTTTCCAACTATTTGTAAATCGTGAGAAAATTGCAATTTTAACCAAGGCTCCGGGACGTGTGAGGAGTCGCCTATCAATTGCGTCATACCCGTGTTACCCTCGGTTTCCGGTTTTATTTTGCATATTAATTGCATGCCATTTATCAACACAAGCCATCCAGTATTTAATATGATATTCTAAAATCTTACTGCAGTGTGCAACAGTGTCTCACAGCAGCCACCAAGCGAATGCACACAGTAACCTTATAACATTTTCAACACACTCAAATGGATCTAATAAACAGAGCTGCGTTACCTCATACTCATGACTGGAAAAGCGGAAGCGGCACCGGCGACTGTGGCATAATAAAAGTTCTGCTGCTCGTGAGGCGTGTGTTGCTCAATGGCTCCAGCGGCCTCATTCAGCTCCCACAACACTCGGTCCTGCTCTGCTTCATACTACAGCAACGTTAATAATCGCATTCATGAACATGATTTCTTCCCGATTCAAATCCCTGTTCTTTTGCACTGTCCGTTGAAATGGAGACCACATGTCCCAAGATTCCGCTCTAAAACTTGGCATCATCAATTCAATTCAATTCACATTTATTTGTATAGCGCTTTTCACGATACATATCATTTCAAAGCAGCTTTACAGAGAATGCATGTCAACATCACAATTTAAAGAATGCAGTTAGCAAATAATGTAATAATTTAGGCAATTAATTTACAATCACTGTTAGCAGTTTAACTGAACGTAGAAGAAGTGAGCTCCTGAAAAAATGAATTACATTAACAATAATTAGGATATAGAAATTGGGCAGTGTGCATGTTGATCCAGATGATTGCATCTTCTGAAGTCCTCGCAGGAGTTGGCGCCGTCTCTTCATAGGTGTTGGTCATCTGAGGTCTTCTTAAGAGGCTGGATCCAAACTGAAGCTGATGTCCTCTCTAGTCACCTCGGGACGAGTGTAATGGAGAATAAGCAAATGGAGAATAATTAGCGTAGCTGCTGTTCATAACATTAAAGGTGCCCAAGAATGCTTTTTCACAAAATGTAATATGTCTAAGGTGTCTCCTGAATGTGTCTGTGAAGTTTCAGCTCAAAATACCCCATAGATTTTTTTTAATAAATTTTTTTAACTCCCTATTTTGGGGCATCATTAACTATACACTGATTTTTTTCAGCACGCCGCCCCTTTAAATCGCATACTCCCTGCCTCAAGAGCTCTTGACTATATTACAGCGTATTTACAAAGATAATATAACCCTCAAATGGATCTTTACAAGATGTTCGTCATGCATGATGTGTGCATACATTGAATCATGTGAGTAAACTATTTTTTTTTATGTTTACATTTGATTCTCTATGAGTTTGAGGTTATACTCCGTGGCTAACGGCTAATGCTACACTGTTGGAGAGATTTATAAAGAATGAAGTTGTGTTTATGCATTATACAGACTGCAAATTTCATTTTGCAAATGAAAATAGCGACGGCTCTTGTCTCCGTGAATACAGTAAGACACAATGGTAACTTTAACCTCATTTAACAGTACATTAGCAACATGCTAACAAAACATTTAGAAAGACAATTTACAAATATCACTAAAAATATCATGATATCATGGATCATGTCAGTTATTATTACTCCATCTGCCATTTTTCGCTCCTGTTGTTCTTGCTTGCTTACTTTGTCTGTGCACAGATCCAGACGTTAATACTGCCTTTCCTTGTCTAATGCTCGAACATGGGCTGGCATATATGCAAATATTGGGGTCATACATATTAATGATCCCGACTGTTACGTAACAGTCGGTGTTATGTTGAGATCCGCGTGTTTTCCAGAAGTCTTTTAAACAAATGAGATTTACATAAGAAAGAGGAAGCAATGGGGTTTGAAACTCACTGTATGTCATTTCCATGTACTGAACTCTTGTTATTTAACTATGCCAATATAAATTCAATTTTTCATTCGAGGGCACCTTTAAGCAAAGATAGTCATGTGCAATTGATCTGATATGAGATGCATTATGTGAATGCTTGGCTAAAGAGATGTGTCTTTAATCTAGATTTAAACTGGGTGAGCGAGTCTGAGCCCCTAACATTATCAGGAAGGCTATTCCAGAGTTTCGGAGCCAATCAAGCCAGAGTTTCAGAGCATCATCAAGCTACGCCTTTGTTTTGAATAGGCTTCTAGTGACCTCTAGCGGACAGAAAATATTACATATTGTACCTTTAACCCATAGTTAAAGGGTTAGTTCACCCAAAAATAATTCTGTCATTAATTACTCACCCTCATGTCGTTCCACACCAATAAGACCTTTGGAACACAAATTAAGGTATTTTTTACGAAATCCGAGAGGTTTTTTATCCCCCCATAGAAAGCAACAAAATTACAGTCATTCAAGTTCCAGAAAAGTATTAAAGACCTCATTAAAATAGTCAACGTGACTACAGTGGTTTAACCTTAATGTTATTAAGCGACAAGAATACTTTTTGTGCACAAAAACAAAACAAAAATAACAACTTTATTCAAAAAATGAATTTTTTCTCCTGATATTCTCCTACGCTGTTTATATCAGGTTCTACGTCAGAATGTTGACTCCTTATTGGCCAGCTCCTGCGTCAGCATCAAGCCCTGGGTATACTTCATTTTTTTACGCGTACGCTAGTGTACTCGTATGCATATACAGTTTTGAGCAATCTCTCAACACAACTTATTACAACTTATGTAAATATCTTTGTATTCTTTCATGCTAAAGTTGTGCAAATTAGTGTGCTTTCTAACCTCTTCGTACAGTCTCTCATCTATGTAGGCCTCCATTGTCACTGTAGTTTGCATGTGACAATTTTTTGAAAATAGGCTCATTTTCCAACTCTCCTAGAGTTAAACAGTTGAGTTTTACTGTTTTCAAATCCATTCAGCCGATCTCTGGGTTTGGTGGTACCACTTTTAGCATAGCTTAGCATAGTTCATTGAATCTGATTAGACCATTAGCATCTCTCTCAAAAAAAATGACCAAAGAGTTTCGATATTTTTCCTTTTTAAAACTTGACTCTTCTTTAGTTACATTGTGTACTAAGACCGATGGAAAATGAAAAATTGATTTCCTATCATAATCATAATAATATTCCGCCGTAATAATCAAGGAACTGTGCTGTCGTACCATGGGTGCAGCAGGCGCAATGATATTACACGATATGCGTAATATCATTGCGCCTGCTGCACCCATAGTACGGCAGCAAAGTTCCTTGATTATTACGGCGGAATGAGAGTATAGTTCCCTGAGATTGGCTGAATGGATTTGAAAACGGTAAAACTCAACTGTTTAACTCTAGGGGAGTTGGAAAATTAGCTTATTTTAAAAAAAAGTGTAGTGCCAATCACTGAATTTTATGTAGCTAAATTAGTATAATACCTTCAGGAGAAGATGCACAGTTGATTGTTCTCACTAATTTTGTTGTTTTGAGTGTTTGACGGGCAGCACCTGTGTTCAGCTTGCCCTTTGAAGGGCTGTAGTTAGTCATCCATGTGGCCTACCCTAAATTTTATGTGTGTGTCAGTTTAGACACACTGGGGCAACATTGTATGTCGGTGTGAAGTGACGCACCCTTGTGACTGACCCTTGACCCTGGATTATTTTTGCACCAGTGGTTCCAGCCCTGGACTTTAAGATCATGATTTCTTTGTTATTTTTTGTGAGGAATCATCAAAGAGCAGGTGCATGGAGCAGAAATGGAACGAGACTACAGTAATGCATGTCTCACCCTCTCTCTCTCTCTCTCTCTCTCTCTCTCTCTCCTCCTATGCTGCTTTTACCCTCTTTTAAACAAACTCGACATTCCTCCGGGGGCTACCAGTGACTTCTAGGGTGAACAGTGAAAGAAAGGATTTGGATGATGGAGAAAGGCAAAGAAGGAAATCTTGGTCACTCGCTAAAAACACACTTTGAACATGCACATGAGATCAGGGTCTCTTCTTTAAACTCATTTGTTCTCACTCACACTCTAAAGAAAGTTCACACACCACCTAGTTTGCAAATACACCTGAAGACACATACCATAATAGCCTGTCCGCCCTGGCCCTCCCCTCAGTGTATGCTCAGTCGCACTGGGGGTCAGGTGACCCTCTCTTCTGTAAGGCGAGGCGACATTTCCTGTGTTCCTTGTTGCTATAGCACCAATGTGCAAGGTTAAGCACACTTCTCTGTACACACAATCTCTCTCTGTCTTTTTGCAGGGAGTGTATGTATTTTCTTTACCTCTAGACATTTGCTGTAAATATTTGCAGATAGCTTGTGTAAATAAACTATACAATTTTTTTTATGTATTGTGTGCTTATTGTACATATTTAACTGTCTATTTGACAAGCTCACAACATAGCAGGATGTTTGTCAGTCAAAAGACAGCAGTTGTTCGATGAATGCATACAAAATACCCATTCTTTATACCCAGAAACTTTAGTGAAACTTAAGTAACTGGTTTTTGTTCACATACTGTATAATGTGACTGAAGGGACAAAGTGCATACAACACACATGTACAGGTGCCCAAATGATGTAACATGAGTCATTTACAGTAGATCGCCACAAATTTGGATAAATTGAGAAACACAATTTTAGAGATCACAATTCTCATATGATTCTGAATAAACAAATAAACAGAACAAACATTAAAACAGAAAAAACGTCATTTACTAGAGGTTCTGACAAAATGTTATTGATGCAGTCTATTTAAAAATATTTAATTTGAATTATAATTTTTTAAAATCGGTTGAATTAATGATTCAATGACTCACTCATAAAGACTTTACTTGTTTCATTACTGAAAATATAAACTTTATCCCAGTACTTTTGTGATAATTACAATGTTTGTAACAGAAATAATGATACTGTGTGGTTGAAAAGACAGTTTGTGAAGCTGTTTCTTTTTCAGCGGAAGCACCAACACAGATTTGAATGTTCACTGTGATCGTACTTGTCAAAGGTTTAATAAACATAAACGCTATTCGCACGGCATCGGTATTTTCTGGGGACCTTGAGTGATTTAGAAATTACCCCCCAACCTGAATTTTTTGTGGTGCATTCACATGGGATAAGTGAAGACTATGATTATACTTACATTTTCTGACTCATCTCCTGGATATGGAGTCAAGGCTTTTCCCCTTGTTGAGAGTCCTATGGTCTTGTTAGATGGATAAAAACGAAACATTTCACCAGGTTAAAATCTAATAGCTCAAGCTTTACACTTGATTTATTTAACACATTAACCTCGAATTACAAACCCGATTCCAAAAAAGTTGGGACACTGTACAAATTGTTAGTTTCAAAAGTTTCAAATGTCAATATTTTATTCAGAATACAACATAGATGACATATCAAATGTTTAAACTGAGAAATTGTATCATTTTAAGGGAAAAATAAGTCTCAAAAAAGATGGGACAAGGCCTTGTTTACCACTGTGTGGCAAACTGTGTGGCAAACGTCTGGGGACTGAGGAGACAAGTTGCTCAAGTTTAGGAATAGGAATGTTGTCCCATTCTTGACCAATACAGGCTTCTAGTTGCTCAACTGTCTCAGGTTTTCGTTGTCGCATCTTCCTCCTTATGATGCGGCAAATGTTTTCTATGGGTGAAAGATCTGGACTGCAGGCTGGCCATTTCAGTACCCGGATCCTTCTTCTACACAGCCATGATTTTGTAATTGATGCAGTATGTGGTCTGGCATTGTCATGTTGGAAAATGCAAGGTCTTCCCTGAAAGAGATGACGTCTGGATGGGAGCATATGTTGTTCTAGAACTTGGATATACCTTTCAGCATTGATGGTGCCTTTCCAGATGTGTAAGCTGCCCATGCCACACCCATTCATACAACCCCATACCATCAGAGCTGCAGGCTTCTGAACTGAGCGCTGATAACAACTTGGGTTGTCCTTGTCCTCTTTAGTCCGGATGACATGGCGTCCCAGTTTTCGATATGACCCAGCACCCAAAATACCATCAAAACACTCCCAACGCAGCCTCCATTCTTCACGAAAGATGGATAAAAAGGCAAAGGAAACAAAAACCTTGAAAAAATTATATTTGACTGTGAAATCTGTCAAATCACAGAGATGCCAATTCGCACATGACTAATATTATCACAGAACCTCAGTGTTCGGTGAAATATGGTAGGTAATTTGCAGGGGAATTTTTTTTACTTTACAAATTACAGACATGGCCGATTCACACAGGATTTAGATCACAGACAACCTCTGCAATTATTACAAATGACTAGAGGACAAATAGGGAAATTGTTGTCATTTAGAATAAGATGGCATGGTTGTTTGAATTAAAATTAAAAAAAATTTTTTTTTTTTTTAATGATTAATCGTGCAGCTTTAGTTTATAGTAATTATACATTGCTTTTTATATTAAACAATAGTTCATGATATGTGCTAATTTAAAATGGTAAACTAGGTATGTGTGTTTAGCTATACTTGGGGAATGAAATTGCCCTCAGAAGTTTTTTAGAAACCTCTGCAATTATAAAAAAAAAAAGTGTAAATAAGTAGATTTTTTTTTTTTTATTGATTTTTTTTTTTTTCCTTAAAATGCATAAAGTTTCCTTTTTAAAATGGGATTAGGGTTAGTAGTAAATTAATCATAATTGATCTTATTTAAAAACAAAATAAGTGTACTGTATGTCCTCATTTATGTGTGCATGTACATGCACAGAGAGAAACATCTTGACATTAAATGACAAGGAAGCATCAAGCATGTTTGTGACAAATAAAAATTCCATGTCAATCACTTGATTTGAGTTTCGGGAAACTCTGAAAGCAGTGTTGCATTTTATAAATGGCTCAGGATAGTAGCTGGAAACCCAGTTTAAACTCTGTGTTTGCCTATAGTGTAGAATTTATATTTTTTTATTTCATGTAATTTGGGGTAAAATTGAAAGTGTGTGTAAGGGAGAAATGTGTGTGACGGTGTGTAAGTTAATACTTTTTCCTTCCTGTTAAAGATTAATGTGAACATGGAATCGGTTTCAGTCTATCTGTAGAAATCCTAAACCATCAATGGCAATCTAACGTCACTGTCATGGATCAAACACACACTTGGTTGGTCAGGTTTAATTAATTAATTGGCTACTTGACTAAATATTTACTCTATTTCTCTTTCAGACGTAACCGTCCGCAGTGAAAGTGTCGCCAGGTCAAAAGCTGCTGTTCGATGTGTGGTAAAAACTCAGTTATACTCCATCATGTTGCATGTTTCATTCATCTAGAGCCCAGTTATAATCTTGAAAATTATTATTTTCCATTTTTAAATTTATTTTTGTGTTAAAACATGACTCTCAGCAGCCAGTTAAATATTTTGAGTCACAAAAAAGGTTAAAAATCATGGCAGATTTTTCTTCTGGTTCATTTGTGAAACGGCAAATAATAAACAAAATAAAAATAAGTTGAGTACATTCATAGTATTGTTGGATACAATATTCCTTGCCACATCCTTTGCACATTTTGGCAAATGTAGTGGGTTTCCCGGTGTTTCATGCATGCAGAAAATTTGCATACTCAGAAATAAAAACATGTCACCACATCTGTGATGCTCAAAAATATTGTCTAGGTAGTTGCTTAGTATGTTTTGAAACACAAATGAAATACAAAAAAAAACTGTGTGTGTGTGTCTCACAGTCTCAAGAAGATCACATCTCTTATGATAATCATGATAAAGACATCTGGACACCAAAAAACACTCAACAGACATGGAGGATGGAGGTAAAGATACAGCCACAATGACAGGAATACACAGGGATGGTGTTACCATGGTATCCAAAAATATGGTTTAACGTTGATGCGTTTCCAAAACCATGGTATTGCCACGGTATCACCTTGGTATGTCCCAGAAAGCTTAATACCATTGTATTTTTTGGTACTTTGTTTAGTGTAATAGTGTTTCTCTTACTCAGAGCTCTGTATGCGTAATCTGTTGATGTACATATGCTGTAAGGATGATGGTATTAAACCACAAGAACATTTCCCTCCATGTTGCCTATGGCCCTTTCTGTGTGTCTTTGGCAAGACTTTTGCTGTCTTGTTAAATTTAGCATGACTCTGTGTGTCTCTGGTGTCACTGCACTATTTTAAACATGACACATGAGCTGTACATTTTTGTTCATTCTGTATGTTAGTTGGTGATTTAAAATATTTGTGCTTCAAAGTAATTTAAGTTCTATTATTAATTACCACAGAAAATGACTCTTTGTAAAAAAAAAAAAAAAAAAAACTTGCCCTATGGGGCAAGATAATCCAGGAGAAATAACAGGAGAAATGAGCAGCTTGTAATTTTATTAATTCTTATTTGCAAAAATGTGTATAATTTGAGCTATAAAAATGCCTATCTCATCCTTTTAGAAGTAGAAAATTGTTCTAGGTGAATGAATGTAAATGGTACAGACAGTCACCTATCCTATGATATCATGTTGTGCAACTTTACACAGTTATGACAGGAGTTCAAATAACTTTGCACAGAGACTGGGTAGGGTTTTTATCACATCCATGACCATGCTGATATGTATGATGTTGTGCCTCTGCTTTGAAACAGTATTTTAATGTTTATTCCAGTGCAGGGTCTTGCCCAATAGACTTCCATGCATTATTGTGTATTACTGTAAACATGGTTTTCCTTGTTTTTACAGTCTGATGGATAAAATTTTCTTGTATTACTGAACCCAAAGCATTCTTTAAATTGCATAGACTATTGTAAAGTAAAAAGCTGTTCATTTGCTATATATGAGTGTGTTTGTTTGTGTGTGTTTGCTGCAGTATAAAGGACTGGCTAATCTTCACATCTTTGAGGACTGGTGTGGGACGTCAATAGCTCAGCTACGGAAGAATCTACATTATCCACTATATCCTCACGTAAGTTATATATCTGTCAAATATACACTGCCATTCAAAAGTTTAAAGGGTTAGTTCACCAAAAGTCATATTCAGAACACAAATTAAGATATTTTTGATGAAATTCGAGGTTTTTTTTTTTATTGTCTATTAAAGGCAATGACATTACCGTCATTCAAGGTACAGAAAAGTAGTAAAAACATGGTTAAAATAGTCAACGTGACTACAGTGGTTCATCCTTAATATTATGAAGTGACGATAATACTTTTTGTGCACCAAAACAAAAATAATGATTTTATTCAACAAATTCATCTCTCCCCTGTCATTCTCACCTTTTACCTTTTATTCAGCAAAGATTAATTAAATTGTTCAAAAGTGACAGTGACTGTTTCAAAATATTAAGCTGCACAACTGTTTTCAACACTGATAATAAAAAGAAATTGCTCTCATTCAGAAATAATTGTGTACATTATTCATGTTCATATGCACAAGAGAACTTCTCATGAAAAATGTCTGCCTAATTCACACCAGATGTGTACACACATGGAATTGTTCTTAACCTCGTTCGAACGTTAATGAATTTGGAGTATTCTAAATGAGCGACCATGTGCCTGAGGTTAGTAATTGCATAAAAGACTCCCAAACCGTGTCCATAAGGGCTTTCCACACACCATTTCCTTTTGTCGCTTTCAGCAAACATGAAGCTCTTGAAAGACACGCTTTCGCCTGAGAGCATGCACCGCAATCACGTGACATTTTAGTGGGTTTTTGTCTGTTAGATTTGAGGAAATCGATATACTGTACAATCATGTTCCTAAAAGTTGAAAAAATATTTTTTTTAAAGGTGCCAAAGAACATGTTTTCAAAAGATGTAATATAAGTCTAAGGTGTCCCCTGAATGTGTCTGTGTAGTATCAGCTCAAAACACCCCATAGTTTTTTTTTTTATTAATTTTTTTAACTGCCTATCATTATAAATGTGCCTATTCAGGGTACGCAGCCCCTTTAAATCTCGTGCTCCACGCCCCAAGAGCTCGCGCTTGCCTTTAACACCATAAACAAAGTTTACACAGCTAATATAACCCTCAAAATGGATCTTTACAAAGTGTTCATCATGCAACATGTCTAACTGCGTAAATATGGTATTTATTTGGATGTTTACATTGATTCTGAACGAGTTTGATGGTGCTCCGTGGCTAACAGCTAATGCTACACTGTTGGAGAGATTTATAAAGAATGAAGTTGTTTATATTATACAGACTGCAAGTGTTTAAAAATGAAAATAACGATAATCTTGTCTCTGTGAATACAGTAAGAAACGATGGTAACTTTAACCACATTTAACTGGCCACAATTTTGAAAATCTGATAGCAAGTAGGATGTATTTCTGATATAAGACTGCAATCAAATTTGAACAGGAATCTATTTTCATTTTTTGGGAGGGCGTTTTTAATCATTTTGATCAGATACATAAATACTACTTGAAAAGGTTATATAAATGAAATGAATTGAAAACAGCATTTATCTAAATACTCTACTATAAAAGATCAAGCATGTTGACAATACATTATTTTAGTATTTATATACTATTATAGTATTTATTAATATTTTGAGTTGAATTTTGCTGTGATTGTCATTTTTTAATCTTTTTTTTTAAGTTTTATAGCTTTATTTTATAGTTTTAACTAACGCTATTTCAGTTTCAGTAATTTTAGAACTTTATTTTATTTCAGTATTATTTTCAGTTAGTTGTCATGGAAACATTTCTATTTTAAAGTTTTTTTTAATACGTGTTTTGATTTCAGCTAACAAAATTTGTTCATTAACAATAACACTGTTAGCAACATACTTTTCTTGCAATATTACATTTGTTTGCTTTGCATATTGCATTTGATAACACTGTTTTTTTTTTTTTATCTTTTTAGAATCGTTCAACTGTGAAGAAACTTGCTGTGTCGCCCAGTTGGACCAATTATGGACTCAGGATATTTGGCTACATACATCCTTATACTGATGGTCTGTAAATCTCTTTCACACACACACACACACCTATTCAGATCGTGTGCCATTGTCCCACTGTTAATACTTCCTTATGTCCGACAGGTGACTTTCTGTTTGCAGTAGCGTCTGATGATAACAGTGAGTTCTGGCTCAGCGACGATGAGAATCCCGATAATCTGAAGCTCCGTGCTTACGTTGGAAAGGTTTGTGAGACAAGTGTTGACTTTACGATTACTGTTGTGTAGGTGTGTGAAATTCACACACTTCATTTTCTGTTATTCCTCCATTTTTAGACTGGCAGAGAATGGACCGCCCCAGGGGAATATGAGAAATACGCCAGTCAGATATCAGATCTCATTCCGTAAGTGAATGTGGCATTTGCGTTTCATAATGCTTCAGGGAAATACTCAAACACCTCTCCATGTTGTGACCACATACCTCAGTGATGAAGAACTATTTTTAGACTCATCATGTGTAGATTCACAAGCTGCTGCTTGTGTCCAAATTCTGGTCATGGCACAAGCCGGGAAGCCATTAGAAGTGATTCATCTGTTAAATCATGATTTGTAATTCGTGTGTGTGTGTGTGTGTGTCTGAAATCTGTTGGTCAAGATTACATTTCAGTAACAGATAAAATCAAACAAAAATGGGTAAATCAGTTGTTAAGCCCAGTTCAGACTACACCATTTTAGCCCGATTTTGCCACGATCTGCGTGACGTAGGGTGTCGTGGGGATGCGTAAATGACAACGGGTGTCAGGATGTAAGATTCGATCGTTTCAGCTTGTGTAGTGTGTCATTGTGGACGACAACCGATGCCGCGTCTGCGATGGTTTACGACAGAAAGACTAGCATGTTTAATTTTTTTTTCCGGTCGTCCACGGCTAGTTCCGTCACATGTGTGACTCTAGCGTTTCGCTTTCGCCTGAGAGCACGCACCGCAATCACGTGATGTTTTAGTGGGTTTTTGTCTGTTAGGTTTGAGGAAATCGATATACTGTGCAATCATGTTCCTAAAAGTTGAAAAAATAAACTTTTTTTAAAGGTGCCGAAGAACATGTTTTCAAAAGATGTAATATAAGTCTAAGGTGTCCCCTGAATGTGTCTGTGAAGTATCAGCTCAAAACACCCCATAGTTTTTTTTTTTTTATAATTTTTTTTTACTGCCTATCATTATAAATGCGCCGATTCAGGGTACGCGGCCCCTTTAAATCTCGTGCTCCACGCCCCAAGAGCTTGCGCTTGCCTTATAAAAAACAAAGTTTACACAGCTAATATAACCCTCAAAATGGATCTTTACAAAGTGTTCGTCATGCAACATCTAACCGCTTTTCTGACACGCTACTAGCCATTGTACTCTCAAGGCACCTTCTGTCAGTCGATAGTCCCGCCTTCTCGATGACAGCACACACGTTGTTAAAGACGGAAAGCGATAAATGGATGTTCATGTTTGTTGTTTAGAAGATGACAAGATTTTAGGAGTCAAAATCATATAATCTGACACAGTGACTATCGTAACCGACAAAAATATTGTGTAGTTCATCAACCCAGCAGTACTTCCTTAGATCAAATCACACAAAACATTGCTGATCCAGCTATTGTGTATGGACGTTCAACAAGCAATTGATCTTCAGTCACATGATCCTTCAGAAATCATTCTAATCAGGGCCGTACCCACCATTGAGGTCCCTGAGGTCCAGACCTAAATAGTTAAGCATATAGTAAAGGTTTTGAAATAATTGCCTAATATTAAAGGGTTAGTTCACTTAAGCTTAGGTGAGAGTAGACGCCTCTCGCAGTACAAACAAATAGGACTGGGTAACAAACTCAAGCTCCTCCAACATTTCTCTTTCAATTCTCTTTAAATTTCTCTTTTATAAATATAGATATTTTACTTACAAAAACGCATTGCTTCACTTAACTTCAGAAGGCCTCTATTGACCCCCTGGAGACGTATGGGTTACTTTTATGATGGATGGATGATGGATGTCCTTTTTTGGGCTTTATCAGTTACTATTCCCTCCCATTGTAAAGTTTAGAAGAGCCAGAATATTATTTTAATATAACTCCACCTGTGTTTGACTGAAAGAAGAAAGTCAAATACACCTAGGATGGCTTGAGGGTGAGTAAATTATGGGAAGCATATTGCACCATAGTAGCTGCAATGTGCTTGCGGCTACTATGGTGCTGCAAGCATATTGCACAATGCCAAAATAACCAACCTTTTCATCTGAGCTGCCTCAGCAGCCAAATAGCACTCGTCAATATTTGAGATGAAACAAATCAAAGTAGATGAGATTTATGTTCACAGAAGCTGCTGAGCTTGAATTCCAGTGTGATGCTTCAATTCATAAAAGTGTGAGATAAGCTAAACTAAACGTTTAATAGTTGACAGCAGTTTTACAATAGAAATGTGAAACGACTCAGGGATGCAAACTAATAAACTTTTTTCTAATTTCGCCATTTTTAATAGAAAATAACAAAGCCGTTTTCTTCACATTACGCATAAGATTAATAAGGAATGTGCACACGTTGTGAATGAATTTGAGTTACTAAGTTGCTTAGCTTTCCTGGTTGCCTTCAGTAAATTCACTTATCTAAGAATATGATTCATAAAACATAAATATCAGTTCACCCTATGTTTACTTTCTTCACTGACACAGATTTTTTTAAAAAAGACTCTCAGGGATGAGATACAGGGCAAGATAAGGAGACTGAGAAAAAGAAAGAAAGAAGGTGATGAGATGAAAGAGGAAGAGTTTTTCTTATTTAAGGCCATTTGTGATTGTGCATTTTCAACAAAAAAAAAAATAGCCTCTTCTGTATTTCCAGTTTGTAGTGTGGATCATTCATTGCAACATTTAACCTGATTCTCATGTTTAAAAGTTATCTGCCTGACAAATAATTTATGCTGCTGCTCACTGACATGGATTTAAAGCTATTGTTATCCTTACCACATTTTGGGACCCCTGTATTTATAAAAACCCTGCCCATGTCCCTGATTTTAAAATGCTGATTTGATGCTTTTTCAGAATTGATAAATAGATCTAATAGAAAGTTTAAAAAAAACAGCATTTATTTGAAATAGAAATCTTTTGTAACATTATAAATTTCTTTACTGTCAGTTTTGATTAGTTTAATATGTCCTTGTTAAATAGGAGCTTTAATTTCTTTCAAAAAAAGAAGTTTGTCTATATTTTAATAAAATACATTTAAAAATGCATAATAAATTGAACAAAATATGACGCTTCTATTAATTAATTCTATAAAACTGTTGAAAAAATTCAAAGGCCTTAATTCTTTAAGAGAAAATTCTCGCACATAATTCTTACGAAATGAGGAATGTTTCACATTTTGTTATCGTTTTTTACAGTCTTCAGAAGAACAATAAATATTTCTTTGAACTCCTTCATAAGCAAAACGATCAAGGAACGGATCATGTGGAGGTTGCGGTGAGTGTGTTTAATGAGGGTTTTGCTGTGTGATTGTCGTATACTGTTATGACACTGCCTGTATTTACTTACAGTGGCAGCTCAAACAGACTGGACACGGATTTTCAATCATCGATTCCAAGTTCATCTCCCTCTATACCAGTGAGTGTGTGTGTGTGTGTGTTATTTTGGGCTGTGGTTGCAGAAATGTCAGGGTAGTGTTAAGAAGCCTGGAATAGCTGCTTCTGTCCACACACACGCCCTGAAATAGAGTTAATGATGGGGTAGCCTCCTCTGCACAAAGTGTGTGTGTGTGTGTGTGTGTGTGTGTGTGTGTGTGTGTGTGTGTGTGTGTGTGTGTGTGTGTGTGTGTGTGTGTGTGTGTGTGTGTGTGTGTGTGTGTGTGTTGTCGTCTTAATGCTTAAGCTGGCTTTTGCATTCATTTCTATTTAAAGGTATGCTTATGTAGCTTTAGGTAAAAACTGAATGTTTTTGATGTACTTCAGATTGCTAGTTTGTCAATATGCCTCTGTCACTGCATCACTATTTAAAAAAAAAAATTACTTTTGAAATTGAAATAAAATTAAATATAACTATTAGATAATAAAAACTTGACAACTAAATAGAAATTAAAAAAAAAAAAGAAAAACACATAGCAAACTTACTAATGCTACAATCAAAATTTAAAAATATACAAATAAAAGCTCATGTAAGATACTAATAAATAATAATATGATTTGAATATAAGTAATACATGAATAACACTGCATCGCATGTGTGTTTACGTTTTTCTCTAGATCTTGTAGGTATGTCCGATAACAATGCCTGCTACAGTATGTTTAGGAATATATGTGTACTGCATACTACTGTATTATACTATTTTTTTTTTTTTTCTTTTAAAAAATAGTGTATTATATTAATAGTATAATACATTGTGAAAAAAAAAATGTTTTAAGTAGTATGTTTTTTAAAACATCATGCATTGTGCATTGTGCGATAAAGGTTTTAAACAGTAGTTATGCTGTTTGGGACATGTTGTAAGGTCATGTGACAATGTAGTGTACTGCTGTTTGACACATTTATCGTTACACACTACATACTGTTATAAAAAATTTAGCATTTTTAAAATCGCCTAAACTTTTAGCAACTTATAGCTTTCTGATGGTTGTACATACCGCATACTAAAAATAATGTGTAGTATGTATGCTTGCCAAACTGATAATCTAATTTTTGTATCAGAGTTTACACATTAAAGCAGTCCTGATTATGTGTGTGTGTGTGTGTGTGTGTGTGTGTGTGTGTGTGTGTGTGTGTGTGTGTGTGTGTGTGTGTGTGTGTGTGTGTGTGTGTGTGTGTGTGTGTGTGTGTGTGTGTGTGTGTGTGTGTGTGTGTAGATGAGTCCACTCTGATGGCAGGAGATGTCAGTCACATTCCTCTAACTGCTGCGAGTCATGTGACTCCTCCCCAGAAGTCATCTCAGAATCCGCCCCATGGAGTAGACATGCTGAGAACAGATCCACGAGACTCATTTCATCAGGGTGAGAAATTCAGACAAAAAACCCACACTCACTTAACACACTTCATGGTCAGAATAAACATAATACACTAACAATGAAGACATGATGAACCATTAAAAACTAAACTTAACTTGTTAAAGAGATATTTTTCCCAAAAATTCATTTTTTGTAATTATATACTCAACCTCATGCCATTCTCTGGTGTTTTTCAGCGAAAAACTAAAAGTTTTGAGAAACTGTGTATATATAATAATGACCATATACATAATATAACCATATACAGTATCTCACAGAAGTGAGTACACCCCTCATATTTTTGTAAATATTGTATTATATCTTTTCATGTGACAACACTGAAGAGATGACACTTTACTACAATGTAAAGTAGTGATTGTACAGCTTGTATAACAGTGTAAATTTGCTGTCCCCTCAAAATAACTAACAAAATAAATAACCTCAATTAAACAGCTAATCAAGGTCTTACTCGGCATTCTAGGAACTTCCAGACAGGTTTGTTGAGGCAAGTTAGAGCTAATCTCTGCAGGACCGAGTTTGAACACCCCTGGTATACTGGTTTGAAACATAAGAGTGAGTGAATATTAACAGAATTGTCAAATAAAGTGGACCTGGCAGATTTATGAAAGTTCTATTACTCTATAATAAATCACTGTCCTCTGCACTTTTTATTACGAATATGTTTATGATCCATCACTTTTTATTTGCTTCTTGTTTCTAGTTGCTTGCTTGTTCCTTAAATTTTGTGATGTATTGACTTATAGACAAAATCTGTTACAGATCTTAAAGTTGCATGTATACAAGCACTGGACATTGGAATATATGATATTCAGAACATGAATTTAGCACCACCTTGTGGCAAAAGAGACAGTATTTCTCAACCTTTTCGACTGGAGGGCTCTGTTAATGGAAACTGAGAATCTTGATATATTAAATTAATTAACAATAATACATTTTGTGATTCTAGAAGTTTTAGAAACAGTAGTTTAGATTAGAGTTTAGATTTAGAGTTGAGAGATTATATACATAAAAAATAATTCTAATAATTTAAAATGAATAATTTATTCATTTAAATGTAACTTGCTGCCCCCTTGGATGTTTGCTGCGGATGAACCACTGCATTAGAGGCTTAAGTTTATAGAATTAATGCAATTATGTAACAGTGTTATTATTATTATTATTATTATTATTATTATTAATAATAGTGTTATTTCTTGCCTTTTTTGTTTGTGTGTATTTGTATGTGCAGTTCCATTACTGGACAGGGTGCGTATGCAGGGAGTTTTACCTGACTGTATCTATAACCCCAGCTACATCATAAAGGGATATCCTCTAATGCGCTACCAGGGCCTGCAGTTTGTAAGTGCTTGAACACACATAAATAAATAGAGCACTAGGAAAAATTTATTTTTTAATTGCATTCCTTTGTAAAGCAATTCATTTTGTTGTGCCTGTGCGAGCATGATCTTGATCAATGTAATCTCATGCAGGTGCACCTGACGTATGTGTATCCTAATGACTACACACGGCTAACACACATGGAGAGCAATAACAAATGTTTCTACCGTGAGAATCCATACTACATGGACAGGTAGAGACACACAAATACAGAAATACAGTAAAAAGTAATATTGTGAAATATTATTACAATTAAAAATATTTGAATATATATTAAAATGTCATTTATTCCTGTGATGGCTGAATATTCAGCATTATTACTCCAGTCTTCTTAGACTCATGATCCTTCAGAAATCATTCTAATACACTGATTTATTTGAACAGCATTTATTTTAAAGAGGTCATGAACTGCATTGGGGTTTTTTTGTTGTTGTTGTTTTTAGAATGTTTCATTTGGTGCACTTTTGGTACACTGAAGTCCAGAACTCAGTCACTGATAAACTGGTGTTATTTGATTGACAGCTCCAGCTATTGTAAAAGGAGCGTTCTTTGATCGCTTTCTATTTATGATTTGATCACAGTTTAAATAACAGATTATTTTCATCCTGCTAAGAGAAACAGTGTGAAGTTGACTGTTAAGTCATCACTGGTTTGATTTGATTTACAAAGAACATCTGACTGTACATGAATCATTACAAATCAGAAATCACTGGTCACAGATCAGACATTAGAATTAACACGGTTACTTACATGTTTACATTACTGTCAAGTCCATATGTTTGCAGAGTCTGCTCCAAAATTGTGACTGATTTACCAAAGAATCCACAGTGTTCTGCATAAAAAATAAATAATGCTCAACTGAGACATTCATATTGCTTAAAATAAATAAAATAGCCACATTCCTAGCATTAGGATCCTTTGGAAGGTGTTCTATCTTACTCATCTCACTAATGCCAGTGGGCAGGGCCAAAGTTGCAATGGTGAAGTAGGTGTTGATTTTCTTCTGCAGAGGCGGTCTTTCACCTATCTATTATGTCATAAATATGCACATTCCAGGACCAGTCGTTTGCTGGGCTTGGTAACATTAAAAGCTGTTTTTGGACTAACAAGGAAGTTTTCAGTTCTGAAACTTGCAGGATATTCTTATTGTATGATGACCTACGGAAAGTATTCAGACCCCCTTAAAATTTTCACTCTTTGTTATATTGCAGCCATTTGCTAAAGTCATTTAAGTTCTTTTTTTCCCTCATTAATGTACACACAGCACCCCATATTGACAGAAAAACACAGAATTGTTGACATTTTTGCAGATTTATTAAAAAAGAAAAACTGAAATATCACATGGTCCTAAGTATTCAGACCCTTTGCTGTGACACTCATATATTTAACTCAGGTGCTGTCCATTTCTTCTGATCATCCTTGAGATGGTTCTACACCTTCATTTGAGTCCAGCTGTGTTTGATTATACTGATTGGACTTGATTAGGAAAGCCACACACCTGTCTATATAAGACCTTACAGCTCACAGTGCATGTCAGAGCAAATGAGAATCATGAGGTCAAAGGAACTGCCTGAAGAGCTCAGAGACAGAATTGTGGCAAGGCACAGATCTGGCCAAGGTTACAAAAAAAATTCTGCTGCACTTAAGGTTCCTAAGAGCACAGTGGCCTCCATAATCCTTAAATGGAAGACGTTTGGGACGACCAGAACCCTTCCTAGAGCTGGCTGGCCATCCGGCCAAACTGAGCTATCGGAGGAGAAGAGCCTTGGTGAGAGAGGTAAAGAAGAACCCAAAGATCACTGTGGCTGAGCTCCAGAGATGCAGTCGGGAGATGGGAGAAAGTTGTAGAAAGTCAACCATCACTTCAGCCCTCCACCAGTCGGGGCTTTATGGCAGAGTGGCCCGACGGAAGCCTCTCCTCAGTGCAAGACACATGAAAGCCCGCATGGAGTTTGCTAAAAAACACCTGAAGGACTCTAATATGGTGAGAAATAAGATTCTCTGGTCTGATGAGACCAAGATAGAACTTTTTGGCCTTAATTCTAAGCGGTATGTGTGGAGAAAACCACGCACTGCTCATCACCTGTCCAATACAGTCCCAATAGTGAAGCATGGTGGTGGCAGCATCATGCTGTGGGAGTGTTTTTCAGCTGCAGGGACAGGACGACTGGTTGCAATCGAGGGAAAGATGAATGCGGCCAAGTACAGGGATATCCTGGACGAAAACCTTCTCCAGAGTGCTCAGGACCTCAGACTGGGCTGAAGGTTTACCTTCCAACAAGACAATGACCCTAAGCACACAGCTAAAATAACGAAGGAGTGGCTTCACAACAACTGTTCTTGAATGGCCCAGCCAGAGCCCTGACTTAAACCCAATTGAGCATCTCTGGAGAGACCTAAAAATGGCTGACCACCAACGTTTACCATCCAACCTGACAGAACTGGAGATGATCTGCAAGGAGGAATGGCAGAGGATCCCCAAATCCAGGTGTGAAAAACTTGTTGCATCTTTCCCAAAAAGACTCATGGCTGTATTAGAAGGGTGCTTCTACTAAATTCTGAGCAAAGGGTCTGAATACTTAGGACCATGTGATATTTCAGTTTTTCTTTTTTAATAAATCTGCAAAAATGCAAAAATTCTGTTTTTTCTGTCAATAAGGGGTGCTGTGTGTACATTAATGAGGAAAAAAATAAACTTAAATGATTTTAGCAAATGGCTGCAATATAACAAAGAGTGAAAAATTTAAGGGGGCCTGAATACTTTCCGTACCCACTGTATATCAAAACTCAAGGAAATTTTGACTTCTCAGTTCATGATCCCTTTAAATGGATATCTTTTTTTAACATTATAAATGTCTTCAATTTAATGTGTCCTTGCTGATTAAACGTATTTAAAAAAAAATATTGACCTATTGAACTTTTGAATGATTGTGTACAATCTGTACATGAGCAAAAACACACCCACCAATCTAGCACTCTTTGGTGCACCTTGTGTATTATCTCGAATCAATTTTTTAATTTATTTTTTTCCAGATATGGCTTCTCACACTACATTCAACTTGATCAGCCTGGAAATCAAGAGTTCATCAAATTCAAAGGTACAGCAAACACGCAGTGCTTTAGTGGTGTCTTTACATTTAAAGACCACATTAAAACAACATTCACAATGCATCTAACTTCCTTAATGCAACAAGAGTATTCAGCAGGAAATAAGCACTGAAATGAGCATGAGGACTTCATTATTATGAATTATCATTACAATTATGAAAACAAACATTTTTTTCTCATTAACTATAACATATTATGATGAACTGTGTAATAAGATCAGGTAAATTTATTTAAATAGGGTCAGTTTTGTTGTCTTTAACTGTTGTATTAAAATATGCAATCAGCTTTATGGTTCAGAACATAAAACACTCTAAAAGGAATGTAAAAGTGTTTATTCATTCCCCATTTCATGACAGGTCATGCTTGTCTTTATCTTCCTGTAGGAGCTAAAAATGATGAGAAGGAGCAGCAAGTGGAAGGTATGGAGAGGAACGAGGTTCTCCAAGATTACGGCGAGTATTATGATTACTCGATGCAGATGCGCCGCAAGCTGTTCTCTGTCCAGAAAAATGTCAGAATCAGAAAAAAGAGAGAAGATGGGAAAATAGATGTCAGATTTGAACAGATGGACCAAGACAACCAAGCTAAGGGAATCCAAAAACTGCCTGAAGAACCTCGGAATGATCCAGAGGAACCACAGCACCAACAGAGAAGGAAGAAGAAAAAGAGACGCCCTCAACAACACCTGAAGGACCAACACTACCTTCAAAACGGACCTTCTGAGGTGAAGACCCATGACCAGGGAAAGGAAAACGACTCTGTGGTCGCACAACAGATTCAGAATAATGTCATGGAGAAGATACCTGCTCAGCAGAATCCAGGACCAGCTCAGAAAGAAGACCGCTGGAGGTCAGAGGTGAAACATCAAATGGACCAATCGCTTAGTCAGGATGGTGGAATTGAGCTCCACCCACTTAAAGCACCACACGGCTATAATGGCGATGGAAATCTAAACCCTGCTGCATTCAGAGACAGAGATATTCCACTGGAGAACATACAAGAAGTCAATAAGTTGAAGAAAAGATTAGTGACCAACCCTGCCATGTTTGATGAGGTCCAGAATGAACGTCATGACCTTGTGAATCGGATGGGTAATCGGAAAGTCTTTCTGGGAGGTCATGTGGACAAGGCACCCAAGAACTCATTAGATGTGGTAGAAGTAAAGAAGAAGAATAGTACAGATGAACGACCATCTTTGGATGGGGATGAAGTCAAAGCAGAAGCTTTGAGGTCCAAACACCCAGAGCGTAAAGCAGAAAAAGCTTTGCATGTTTTGAAGGGCAACCCTAAAAAGGCTGTAGTAGATGGCAACAATGAAAATGACAGCAATAATATCAAGCATAAAAATGTGGCACATCATCTCCAAATCACTCAAAATTCACAACAAAACGCATTATATAACCAGGCTAATGAGCATAAGACATTGGTCCTTGCTGCTCCGTCCACAAAAGAATATAACAAACACTTGGGCCGTGTGAATGATGCCAGAAAGGAAAATGAGAAGCAGGATAATGCAATACATATAGAAGAGATTAAAGATGGACAAGAGGAAGACTCTTGGGTGGATCATGGTTTCTCAGAGGAAGAAGACTACGACCTCTTCAGTAAGGCTTTGTTTGATGTAGAAGTCAAGTGGAATCAGACGTTCCAGGCTAAACCCCTAGATCTGAATGTCATGCGCTCCGATTGGATCGATCTGAAGTGTAATGTGTCTGGAAACTTGCTACTAGACGAATCAGAAGCATTGTCCGTAGTTGAAGCTTTCATGAACAAACTAAACAAGAAATATCCAAGGTAGGCTGACTGCTAAAATAGTTTTGAATCAATTATCCTATTACAGTATGCAAAATAAGATTCTCTGAGCTGTGTTTAGAATGGAATACTAGCATACTGCATACTACACATTTTATGCAGTGTACTGCATGCCATTTTATTAACAATGTTATGTGAAACTTGCATTAATAAGGTAACATTTCTTTGTATGGATTTGTAACATGCTTACAATATAATGCACATTTTACACTACCGTTCAAAAGTTTGTGGTCAGTAAATATTTTTTGATAGCTTTTTGAAAAACATTAATACTTTTATTCAGCATGGTCACATTAAATTGGCCAACCTTGACAAAAAAGACATTTAGAATGTTACAAATGATTTCTATTTCAAATAAATGCTTTAATAAATTAAAAAACATTAACTTTCTATTCATCAAAGAATCCTGAAAAAATAAATGTGTACAGTTTCTACAAAACTATTAAGCAGCACAACTCTTTTCAACATTGAAAATTATAAGAAATGTTTTTATTAATGATGCTAAAAATTCAGCTTTGCATCACAGGAATAAATTACATTTTAATATATATTTAAATAGTAAGCAGTCAATTTAAATTCTAATAAAATTTCTTAATATTACTGTTTTTACTGTATTTTTGATCAATAAATGGTGAGCGTAAAGAGATTTCTTCGAAAAACATTAATAACATATTACTGACCCTAAACCGAATGCCAAAAGTGCATACAATTTAAAATACTATATTCACAAAATAATATTTTTTATATATATATATATATATATGTATGTATGTATGTGTTATGTTTTATGTTTTATGTTTTGATCACCAAGGCTGATTGATCAAAAATATTGTTTAATATTGTCTATATTAACTAAAAAATGTGATATATTAAATATTAAATATATATTATTGTTTAGTGAATATAGCAATAAATTGTAATTGTATGCACTTTTGCATACAATTTTGCAATTATTTCCAGTTCACCATCATGAAAATTGGAAGATCAAGTCAAAATCATTTAATTTTGGAATACAGTATGTCACATGGTATGTTTTGGTCCTATAGTATTGCATACATAGTAACAATAGTATGAGTAGTATGGTAATATGCCATTCCAAATATTTAATTCATCTCTGACATACATTTTTGTGTGTGTAGGCAGTTCACTCTAGGTAATATTGTGAACATTGAGAAGAAGCCTGATTTTAATTGGGGCAGTAGATATCTACTGGAACTGGACCTGCTGGAGGCATCAGGACACCACCTGCGCCTGGTTCAGTACATCTTTGTGAAAAGAGCTGATGATTGGGGTTCTTATAAAAAACAAAAGGTTCAGGATGCAGAATTTAAGCTTTGCAATCCATATAGCTTCTACTGGAATCCGACTGCTACTGTCCACTTCATCATCCCAGGTAAGACTCTCTCATAAAGAGAAGAATGAACAACCAGATTTTCTGGATTGTATTTAAGACCCTTTCTTAGTAAGAAAGATGTGCTGGTCTGGCACAATCCAAACATACCTTTATGCTGGTAACCAGCAGTAAGATGGTTTTATCTGGTCATTTAAACTGGTCACCAGCTATAGCTACTGTAGCTAGTTAAACTAGTTTTATTTATAACCTTGTTCTAAACAAAAGTTTGATTTAACAGAAGTTACACCAGCTTATTTAAACGGTTCCGATTCACATCTTTATGCATAATTGTCTATTTAAAAATCCTTTCTGCAACCTTCTGTAACATTATGATTATCATAAATCATATCATGCTTATATCATATATATAGATGAATAGATATAATTTTTTTTAAACATTTTAAAAACGTGGCTGAAGTTTCTTATATATAAAGAATGTTTTAACATTCTAATAGAAACTTAAAACATACTTAAAAAATAAAACATACTTAAAAAATACTCACATGATCCAATCCATGTATGGAGCAAGAAATTTAAAGGGGCCGTGCGCTGAATCGGTGCATAGTTAATGATGCCCCAAAATAGGCAGTTTAAAAAAATGAATCAATGGGGTATTTTGGGCTGAAACTTCACAGACACATTCAGGGGACACCTTAGACTTATATTACATTTTGTGAAAGAACATTCTATGGCACCTTTAAAGAAGATGTGTCAATGTGCCGTTGGCCAGGGAGTCAGAGCCTTACTTCCTTGGCTTCAAAAGAAAACCCAGCAGGAGTCTTGACACCCACTGTGCTGGTTTTGGTGTCTGGTCAGACTGGCCGGACCTAAATGACCTCTGTGTTCGAACTGGAGTATCGCTGGAGTGGGCGAGGTCTGACTCTGGTTTTACACAGGAATGTTTATACATACATGTTCCAGTACTGCAATAGTAACTCTGGAACCTTTTCACATCTGTTTGCTACACCTGATGTTGTTGTGATTAATGAAGAGTCTAGAGAAGTGTTTGTTTTGGTGGTTGCTTGCACTTTTGACTCCAGTGTGGAGGAAGCCTTTATGACTAAAGTGGTTAAATAACAACCACTCCTAAAAACCATTTCAGAGATTTGGTTATGGGGCCTGATTACATGTTTTCATATTTAGCAGCTTAGGACATACACACAGGCTGGTAGTAAAGGGGCTTCAAAGCTTGGGATGCCCAAAAAAGGGCTAAGCGGCTAGCAAGGTACTGTGCTCTGTCTGCTATTATAGGCAGCTGCCATATATGGCGGAGTCATTGTTAATTATACCCATAAACAGAGAGTTATGCTTAATATTGTGATGATCTGCTGTATGCCACTGGTCCATGATTTTGTACATGTATTTGACTGCATCTATAATATTTATGTCCCTGTGAATTATTTCTCTTTTGTTAATTTGTGTGTGTGTGTGTGTGTGTGTGTGTTAAAAACCTCTCTGCAACATTTTGGGAATGTTTATGGTTATTAAAAATTAAACCAAAAATCTCTTCTTATATGTTCTAATTTGTTTGCAAAAAAAACACAAACCAGTTCTTTTAAGGGGATGCTCTGTGTTGGCTGGGTTCTTTGCACACTTAATGTCTGCTTCATTCTGTCTGTGTTTGTGTGTCTGCAGTGAAGAACCAGGCCCGTTGGGTACTGCAGTTTATAACTGACATGGAGGAGTTATACCGCACCACTAGAGATCAGAACTTCAACATCATCATTACTGACTATGAAAGCACTGATATGAACATAGAAAAAGCACTACAAAACTCTTATTTACCCAGGTACATTTACAGGTTTATAAACACATGCTTAGTAGAGTGATCCCCTGAACTTCATGATTTTGATTCCTTGATCATATGGCATGTTGTCATCTCATGCTTCTGTACCTATCATATTATTATTTATTATTAATTTGCATGATTCTTCTTCTTAAAAAAAAAAAAAAGTGTTAATGGCATAGTTCACCCAAAAATGAAAATCACTTACTCACCCTCAAGTTGTTCCTAACCTATATGAGTTTCTTCCTTCTGTTGAACAAAAAAGAAGATATTTTAAAGAACGTCAGTAATCAGAGAGTTGACCTACATAGTTTTTTTTTTTCCTACTATGAAAGTCCGGCTTTCATCAACTGTCTGATTACCAACATTCTTTAAAATATAATCTTTTGCGTTAAACGCAAGAAAGAAACTCATACAGGTTTGGAACAACTTGAGGGGAAGTGATGACAAAATGTTAATTTTTGAACTATCCCTTTAAAGACATTGTTTTAATGATTCATGTACATCTTTTCAAATGAGACCTCACTTTAACTCCTTTTCTATTGTGTGTCCTCTATTTCAGGTATCAGTACCTCAGGCTAAGTGGAAAATTTGAGCGATCAGCAGGACTGCAGGCAGGAATTGACCTCATTACTGTAAGTTTAAGACACACAGTCACTCACACACACCACACTTGCACAAAATATGCTTGAATTTCTAAAAACATGCCATGAAAGCCTGATCTTCGATAATACAAGCTGTTGTCTGTCTCTCTGTTAGGATGATCACAGCATTGTGTTTCTTTGTGATCTGCACATCCATTTTCCACCTGGCTTCATCGACACTGTGAGAAAACACTGTGTGGAGGGACACATGGCCTTCGCTCCCATAGTCATGAGACTGAACTGTGGTGCTACACCTCTGGAGCCTGATGGTACAGTCTTTACAAACATGAGATAATCTAATAACATTGTCAGATATATCAGAGAGAAATAGATTTGCTTTGTACATCAACAAATACAATGCCTTTCAAAAGTTTGGAGTTTTTAAGACTAATATATTATGCTCAACAAGGCTTCATTTCTGTGATCAAAAATACATTAAAAACTGGAATATTGTAAAATATTATTACAAAATAAGTGTTTTCTATTTTAGTGAGTTTTATTTATTCCTGTGAAGCAAAGCTGAATTTTCAGCATCATTACTTCACTCTTCAGTGTCACATGATCCTTCAGAAATCATTCTAATATGCTGATTTGCTGTTCAAGAAACATTTATTATTTGTGCTGCTTAATAGTTTTGTAGTAACTTATTGAAAGATGAATAGAAAGTTCAAAAGAACAGCATTTATTTGAATTGCTTGTAACAATTATATATGATATTACTTTGATCAATTAAATGGGTCCTTGCTGAATAAGTAAAAAAAAAAAAAAAAAAAAAAAATCAAAAGACCCCACAATTTTGAACAGTAATGCAGATGTTTAAATTCACAGCAAAACCACTGAATACCAGATACAGAGTGTGTGTTTAATGTTCAGGTTATTGGGAGGTCAATGGCTTTGGACTCCTGGGCATTTATAAATCAGACCTGGACTCCATTGGGGGCATGAACACCAAAGAATTCACTGACCGCTGGGGTGGAGAGGACTGGGAACTACTGGACAGGTCAGTCGTGAGACAATACACTAATATCAAAATAATGCAAACCGTAATCACAAAGCAGATCGGACTGCAGAAGTCTGGATAATTTTCATGATTTTAAATAGAGTATATCAGTCCAATATATCGGTTATCGGTTAATATTAGAGATTTTTCAAGTTATTGGTATCATCGTTATTTAACTGTGCATGCTCATTATATCATATTTTTACATTTAGATTACGTCAGCTAACTCTCACTTGAAGTTAATCATTAAAAACAACAATTTAATAAAACTGTGAAATCTTTAAAGGGTTAGTTCTTAAAATGAAATTTCTGTCATTAATTATTCACCCTCATGTCGTTCCAAACCCGTAAGACCTTTGTTCATCTTCGGAAGCCAAATTAAGATATTTTTGATGAAATCCAATAATTTTTTTTGTCCCCCATAGGGCCCTATCATCAACCAGGTGCAATGCTGTGCCTGGTGCGACACAAGTGTTTTTTGCTAGTTTCAACTTGATGCAGTTATCATTTTCACGTTCTGCGCCACATTGTTTAAATAGCAAATGCATTTATGCCCATTTGTGCGCCAGTGGAGCTGAAAACGAGGTGTGTTCAGGGGCATTGCTAGTGTGTTGTTGTTTTGAGGTAACTGAAATAGAGACACGTTGACCAACTGAAACCTCAGTCAATGGCACAATATTTGTTTTGTTATTTAAGAGCGCACAAAAAGATCTGTTTTCTCGCTAGAGAAGCGTTCAGTTTTTCTGCTTGCAAATTCCTCCATGGTGTAAGCGCAACTGGCTTTTAAAGGGAATGGGAGATGAGACTCTGATTGGTTTATTGCATGTTACACCCAAAACACACCCATTACTCATTAAAAGAATAGGGACAACCCTTTTATACCATGCGCACCGACCATTTTTCCTGTCGTTAATGTAACAAAAGTGGATTTGGACACGCCCTAAGTGCACTTGTGCTGTGCACTTTAGATCATGTGCTTAGATTGTTAAAATAGGGCCCATAGAAACAACGTAATTACCGTCCTTCAAGGTCCAGAAAAGTAGTAAAGACATTGTTAAAACAGTCACTGTGACTACAGTGGTTCAACCTTAATGTTATGAAGCAACGAGAATACTTTTTGCGTTCGGACATAAACACGGAAGCGCAGAACTTCATTCACTGCGTCAACTGCATAGGAGACTGACAGGGTTGAGAAGAAATTGTTGAATAAATGTTGTTGATTTGTTTAGTTTTTGTGCACAAAAAGTATTGTTGTTGCTTCATAACATTTAAGGTTGAACCACTCTAGTCACGTTGACTATTTAAACAATGTTTTTACTACTTTTCTGGACTTTGAATGACGGTAATTACGTTGCTTTCTACGGGAGATAAAAAACATCTTGGATTTCATCAAAAATATCAAATTTGTGTTCCGAAGATAAACGAAGACCTTACGGGTTTGGAATGTCATGAGGGTGAACTAACCCTTTAACTAAATCTTTAGCTAATCTTAGACAGTATCCATTTTTCATACTGAACATTATGATGTTGCGATTTCTAATTTCATTGGTAATCTTTAAAGGTATTGATTTTTTGTTGTTGTTGTTGTTGTTGTTGTTTTTTAGGCTTTTATTTATATAAAAATAAAACATTTTATATATATATATATATATATATATATATATATATATATATATATATATATATATATATATATTATAAAATTAAAAAAATATAATTATAATTATATAATTATAAAAAAATATTATATTAAATTTTATTAAAGTTAAATTTTTATTTAAAAAATAAAGTATTTAAAAATATATATTTTTTTTTATGCACAGTTTTATTTCTGTTTAGTTATTTTATATAAAGCACTTTGAATTACCACCATGTATGGAATGTGCTATATACATAAAATAAAAAAAACATGAAAATAAATGAAATGAGAAGAATAAATGAAAAGAAATGTAATATCAATGCATCCTTAATGTTAAACATTATTTGGTTTGTAAAGTGCCATGTGTTATCTGTGGTCTCAAGGATCCTTCAGGGAGGGCTGGAGGTGGAACGTCTCTACCTGAGGAACTTCTTCCATCACTTCCACTCAAAGCGAGGAATGTGGAATCACCAGATGATGCGCAAAACGTAACCGTTTCAACAGTCTTGCCGCTGCTGAGCACCGGTTACTATGGCACTTTAAACGTTTGGTGAACCTCAGGACATTCCAGATGTGCGTTCCAGATCGCATCGGACTGAAGGTAATTTTGAGGTGAAAATTACTGGAAACAAACACAGAGACTCAGGAAAAGGATGTCTGTGATGTTTGTTTGAAGATGAGTTATGCAACATCTCCAACTGCTATGGGATCATCTCCAGAGTTTAAATGTTTCTCTAATGCCAACTACACTGTCGAGGGGGAGAAAAAAAAAAAAAGTAAAAAGAAATAGGTGCAGGTCATTTATGGTTTCAGCATCACTTTGGTGTTGTCACAGACTTCCAGGTCAATAATATGCCTTCATTCAAGTATTCTGTTCTGACAGACAGAAATGTGATGTTCAATGAGATGTATATAATGAGAAAATGTGTATTTATTCAGGTAGATGAGTGTTTTGGGTGAGGGGTTTGACTTTGCACACTGTTATTATGTGTTTTATGCTGTGTGACCTCTTCCATCACTGTGGCCAAAACCAAAGAAATGTGCAATATTCCCAGAGGCACGGAGCGTTCAGATAGTTTTTGAAAAGTGAATTAATTCAAGTTAGAAATGCTGTTCCGTTTTCAGGTCAATCGCATAAAGCCTGTCAAGTACATGCTGTGTCATATTTCATCCTCAAAATACAAAAGAAAGAAAGACTGAAAATTAGGCATGTTTTACTCCCAAATTCTTAATGTAATGCAGAAAAATAAAGATTTAATATAGATCTGTTTTAAAGGTAAAAAAAAGTTTTGTTATTGTAATACAGCACAGGAAAACTAAAAGGTAAAACATTCATTCTATCAATGAGAAGTTTTAGTACAGATGTGGTTAATTGTCACATACTGTCACAGTACCTTCATTGAAGGCTTCATTTTCTTTATGCAAAATATAATTTTGGGGGGAGAGAGGTATAGGTTATGAAATGGCCTTGTTTTTGTGATATTTTCCATTTTTAAAGTAGAATTCAAGGTGTTTTGATGATGAAAATGCCCCTTTTTTCTGAAAAAGCAATGTGTTTTTTTGAGTTTCATTCCTGAGCAGCCAGTTTTTTTGTGTTCATGATACATTCCAGCCATTAAATCCGGCTCATGTCAATTCAGATTGATTCAACCCTCTACAGTATTACTTTTAAAATAAATTGGATCCTAATAATATTCATCAAAAACACAAATAAAGTGGTTTTCAGTTTTTACTTTAGGGGTTTGAGTTTGTACTCTGATGAATTGCTGCCCAATGAAAGCTGATGTAAGCCATGCTCACTTATTCATAAGTGCCTTTTGCTGTTTAATTTCGAGGAAATCCGATGGACATAGCTACTGTACACTACTGTTTTATGTGGGGATTTGGTGCTGTTTTTCCAGAGATGGTTATACACATGCTCTAAATGTTATTGCCTTGCTGTAACATTTAATGCATTGTAGATCTGACAGTCAATAGTCTTTTATTTACAAAATCTGTAGTTGTTTTTAATAATAATTTTGTCCAAATATTTTTTTTTTTATATGAAGGATCTTCTTGGAGGCAAAGTAAAAATGAATTGTTTATGCAGATCACCAACAACCTTAAAATAAAATGTTTCTTCAGGTTTCTGTTTTGTTGGTGTGTGTGTATTTATGACCATCACTGAGCCACAACACAACCAATTGTTTGGTCTTCCATATTTGCCCTGGGAGATGAAAAGTGGAGTCATATTTGTGATTGGCAGTGAAAAGATTGATTTTCAACTGCAGCTTTTTTCCCCCTGGTTTTATTGCTCCTCTAAATGCAGAATTTGTTGATTGAACATTCAGAATTTGTTGAACCACACTGAGGTTTTTAGATCTGCCCTATTCAAAAGCTCCTCAATTCTAAAGATCTGACCTGCATTTTTTTCTCACCAGCAGCTTTCCATTAAAACACAGAATTACAGGAGCTCAACCTTTGCCTCTCCTGTCAAAACTATAATTTTCAACCTGACAAAGAACCACTACACTGTAAGACCCGATAAGTCACAGTAATACAAACCATATGAGGAAACCAATTGAATTGCCTTAAAGGATTAGTCCACTTTTAAATAAAATTTTCCTGATAATTTACTCACCCCCATGTCATCCAAGATGTTCATGTCTTTCTTTCTTCAGTCGAAAAGAAATGCAGGTTTTTGATGAAAACATTCCAGGATTATTCTCCTTAGTAGACTTCAATGGGCACCAAACAGTTGAAGGTCAAAATTAGTTTCACTGCAGCTTCAAATTGTTCTACACTATCCCAGATGAGAAATAAGGGTCTTATCTAGTGAAACCATCGCTCATTTTCTGAAAAAAATTTGAAATATAGCCATCAATGCTCATCTTGAACTAGCTCTCTTCTTCTTCTTCTCTATTAGAATTCCAGCAGTGTAGACGCTGCTAATCATAATACTGCCCTCCACAGGTCAAAGTTTTGAACTAATTTTTATATGCAATATGCTAGTTCAATAGTATATAATAGTTAGGCCAGTGTGGTGCACAGGTGTCTCTAATTAACAATCACATCAAACATCCCTTCGCTCCCACAGTTCTTAGGGTGTGTCTCAATCAGCTCCCTAGCTCCTGAGCTTGTGAATCAGTATATCGTGTACACAAATTCGAGCACTGGTGGACCGTAAAGGACAACAGCAGAGCTGTTACATATACATGCAGCATTTCGGTCATAAATAAATTATACATTTTATCTAGATTATGTTCACTTGTCTAGTGATGTATGTTTACGCTGAAATATAAAAAAATATTGGTTTGTATTTTTAAAAACCTTTATCGCGCGTCATTGTGTGTAATGAATTGGCTCAGGTGATTTAAGTTTCGCACTTCAGAAATTCCGTTAAGGAAACATAGTGAGCATCGATGCTCCCTGGTTCTCACGGTGCATTGTGGAACTTTTTAGGGAGCGAACATTTCAGTGCCCTGCAAGGATTCTGCGAATGAGACAGCCATTAAAAATGGCCGACTCCCTGATCAGTGCCCTGACTTCTGAACTAGGGAGCTGATTGAGACGCACTCTTAGCCTCACCCCACTCACCATAATGTTAATTACATATAGTTCATTTACATAAACATCACATTCAGATCTTGGTTAAATCTTGGATGGCAAATAACACATGCTATTATAACTATCAAAGAGACTGTTATTATATACTTGCATGGATATAATTAAACAACATGCAGTGTATAGTCTTAAATGTTTTGCAGCCCATTCTCAACCTAAGCACAGGCTCTACTCTTCACCACAATGGTAACCCTACAAAACTAACATAACAGAACCCCTTGTAAATCCCAACATAACACAATATTAAACACTTATGTCTCCCTGTGTTAATCTTGTGCGAAAACACAGAAATTAACACTTAATTTCAACATTTATTTTCCTTAGTCTAACGCAAAGCATGAAATCTGCTACAACTCAATCATATTAAGTTAAGCTTACTACAATCACATTTTGAGAGTACACAATCATTTTCTACCAAGTACAATGAACTTTCATTATCATTTGAGTGAAACGAGCTCATTTTATTTAATTTCACAGTGAAATTATGCTTTCTGACTGAAAGTCATATGAATGAGCTTAATGTTCTTTCTTGAGTGTCCTCAAGCTTCTGCAATGTAACAAATCTCACTTTCTCCTTTGAGAATGCCAAAACATGTGAGTTTGGCGTTCACTGGAAACCAGCCTGATCTCTTTCCCAACTTTTAGATCTGTCAGAGCTGATGTAAGACTTCTTATAAGTTTCCTTATAATCTGAATCTGAAGATTTGAAAACAGTGAAGATGAAGAGAAAAATAGAATGTTCTTCCCTAAAGACATTAATGAGGAATTCATACATGAGAGTGAAAGATCTCACCTTTTTCAGCAGATTCCAAACCTGGAAGATGTCGACATTAGTTTTCTGTTGGATCTGTGATCTGTTAGTCCAGGCTCCTGGGACACTGGGTTTACATTTACATTGGGTTTCCTTTCACAAATGCTTTTTGCCAAGGTGACATTTTTGACAAAATGAGCTAAACTACTGAACTAGCTGAAAGTCAAGTCTATAATAGGCTCTTCTGGGCCAGTTTAAAAATGTAGCACAGCAGGCAAAGCTTCACCAGGTGGTGAGTTTTATTTGGTATATGTTTAATACCAGTATTGTTTTACCTGTTTATGGCCTTTAATCAAATACATTAATTATATTACTGTCTGACTGTAACATTGCATATTGTACTTCATTATGGCCAAAAAAAACTTGTTCTTCTGTCTGTCCAACTCATGTGGCATGTTAGTTTCATCATTCTTTTATGTAATTCCTGTCTGTTGTGCCAGACTCCAAAAATAGCTGCTTGCTACAATGTGCATCATTGTTGTAATAAATAACTAGACCAAGACCTCGAAGAACACTTCTCGGTACTGCAGTACAAACAAGATTCCAAAAAAGTTGGGACACTGTACAAAATGTGAATAAAAAAGGAATGCAATAATTTACAAATCTCAAAAACTTATATTTTATTCACAATAGAATATACATAACATATCAAATGTTGAAAGTGAGACATTTTGAAATGTCATGCCAAATATTGGCTCATTTTGGATTTCATGAGAGCTACACATTCTAAAAAAGTTGGGAAAGGTAGCAATAAGAGGCCGGAAAAGTTAAATGTACATATAAGGAACAGCTGGAGGACCAATTTGCAACTTATTAGGTCAATTGGCAACATGATTGGGTATAAAAAGAGCCTCTCAGAGTGACAGTGTCTCTCAGAAGTCAAGATGGGCAGAGGATCACCAATTCCCCCAATGCTGCGGTGAAAAATAGTGGAGCAATATCAGAAAGGAGTTTCTCAGAGAAAAATTGCAAAGAATTTGAAGTTATCATCATCTACAGTGCATAATATCATCCAAAGATTCAGAGAATCTGGAACAATCTCTGTGAGTAAGGGTCAAGGCCGGTAAAAAAATTCTGGATGCCCGTGATCTTCAGGCCCTTAGACGGCACTGCATCATATACAGGAATGCTACTGTAATGGAAATCACAACATGGACTCAGGAATACTTCCAGAAAACATTGTCGGTGAACACAATCCATCGTGCCATTCGCCGTTGCCAGCTAAAACTCTATAGGTCAAAAAAGAAGCCATATCTAAACATGATCCAGAAGCGCAGGCGTTTTCTCTATGGACTGTGGCAAAGTGGAAAACTGTTCTGTGGTCAGACGAATCAACATTTGAAGTTCTTTTTGGAAAACTGGGACGCCATGTCATCCGGACTAAAGAGGACAAGGACAACCCAAGTTGTTATCAGCGCTCAGTTCAGAAGCCTCCATCTCTGATGGTATGGGGTTGTATGAGTGTGTGTGGCATGGGCAGCTTACACATCTGGAAAGGCACCATCAATGCTGAAAGGTATATCCAAGTTCTAGAACAACATATGCTCCCATCCAGACGTCGTCTCTTTCAGGGAAGACCTTGCATTTTTCAACATGACAATGCCAGACCACATACTGCATCAATTACAATATCACGGCTGCATAGAAGAAGGATCCGGGTACTGAAATAGCCAGCCTGCAGTCCAGATCTTTCACCCATTAGAAAACATTTGGCGCATCATAAAGAGGAAGATGCAACAAAGAAGACCCGAGACAGTCGAGCAACTAGAAGCCTGTATTAGACAAGAATGGCACAACATTCCTATTCCTAAACTTGAGCAACTTGTCTCCTCAGTCCCCAGACGTTTGCAGACTGTTATAAAAAGAAGAGGGGATGCCACACAGGCCTTGTCCAAACTTTTTTGAGATGTGTTGATGCCATGAAATTTAAAATCAAATTATTTTTACCTTAAAATTATACATTTTCTCAGTTTAAACTTTTGATATGTCACCTATGTTGTATTCTGAATAAAATGTTGAAATTTGAAACTTCCACATCATTGCATTCTGTTTTTATTCACAATTTGTACAGTGTCCCAACTTTTTTGGAATCGGGTTTGTATATTGCAAATGTAAATGATTTGTTTAAAGCATTTGTTTTGGAGAAAAGAAAAAATTAACATGCTTCAAAATAATCAAAATAATGTCCTTTCCCTCTTCTTTACAAATCTTTTGTTTCGAATCAGTGGTTCGGAGCGTGTATTTCATATCATTAAGGTTGAACTGTTTTAAATATGTCTTTCTGGGCACTGAAAGTGTTAATTATCTTGCTGTCTATGGAGGCCCCACTGTGCCATCAGATTTTATCAAAAATATCTTAATTTGTGTTCCGAAGATGAACGAAGGTGTGGAATGACATGAGGGTAAGTAATTAATGACAGAATTTTAATTTTTGGTTGAACTAACACTTTAAAATATGGTGCATTCAAATTGTTAAACAATCCACCAAAAATAATGAACACTTGAATAGTAAATACAGTACCTAATTCCAGAGCATCTATATATACCCTCCACCTGCTGGTATGAGCTTGTGAAGGGTTAAAATAAGTACAGGGGATTCTGGCTTCCCTGTGAGCATGTTTAAATTCTGCAAATGCCTTTTAATTTTATACGTTGGGTTATATTTAGTGAAGGCTCACGTCTGTGCATTTATTTGGAGTTCTGTATTTGTGCGCACTCACGTCTACAGACAGCTGAGCTCACCATAGTGCAAAGTACAAACACAGACACAATCAATTGTTTAAACTTTAACGTGTTTAAATGAGGTTTGTAGTCTGATTTTGGTGTGAGAGTACTAGAATACTGCATAATACACACTAGAGCCTATGATTTATTAAATTTTCTCTACAGTAAAGACCTTTACATTGTTACAAAATGTATGTATCATGGTTTCCACAAAAATGCTGCACAACTGTTATCGATTGGTAATAAGAAATGTTTCTTGAGCAGCAAATCAGTAAATTAGAATGATTTCTGAGGTCAGATGAATAAACTGCTAAGACTCTTACAAGTTTATAATCTTTTTTTTTTCCTTTAAGACTGTTCGTAACTTCTTTTTTTAAAGGTGCCCTAGAATAAAAAAATTGAATTTATCTTGGCATAGTTAAATAACAAGAGTTCAGTACATGGAAATGACATACAGTGAGTCTCAAACTCCATTGTTTCCTCCTTATTATATAAATCTCATTTGTTTGAAAGACCTCCAAAGAACAGGCGAATCTCAACATAACACCGACTGTTACGTAACAGTCCGATAATAATCTGATGCATACATGCAGTATGCATGACGAACACTTTGTAAAGATCCATTTTGGGGGGTATATTAGCTGTGTAAACTTTGCTGTTTAAGGCAAGCGCGAGCTCCGTGGGCGGGAGCGTGAGCATTTAAATGGGCTGCAACATGAATCGGCGCATTTCTAATTATGCCCCAAAATAGGCAGTTAAAAAAATGAATTAAAAAAAAATCTATGGGGTATTTTGAGCTGAAACTTCACAGACACATTCAGGGGACACCTTAGACTTATATTACATCTTGTAAAAAAACGTTCGATGGCACCTTTAAGTCAGTTACATAAAAATGTAGATTGGTCTAATTTGATACCGAAAAGTTAGACCCCTAACTAATTGATAGTTGGACATACAGTACTAGTTAAAGGGTTAGTTCACCCAAAAATGAAAATAATGTAATTTATTACTCACCCTCATGTCGTTTTACAGCCGTAAGACCTTTGATCATCTTCTGAACAAAAATTATGATGTAATTGTTGATGAAATCCGATGGCTCATTGAGGCCTCAATTTAGAGCAAAGCCATTCAAACTCTCAAGATCCACAAAACATATTTGAATCAGTTCATGTGAGTTAAATTTTTCTATCTTAATGTTATAAAGCGACAAGAATACTTTTTGTGTGCCAAAAAAAAAAAAAAAAAAATGTCTTTTCAACAATATCTATGTGGGCCAATTTCAAAACACTTCTTCATGAAGCTTCTGAACTTTATGAATCTTTTGTTTCAAATCAGTGATTCGGTTCTCCTATCAAACAGCTAAACTGCTGAAAACACATGACTTTCGCGCTCCGATTCACTGATTTGATTCGTAAAGCTCTGAAGCAGTGTTTTGAAATCGGCCCATATAGATATTGTTGAAAAGTAGTTAATTTTTTTTTTTATTTTTTTTTTTTTGGTGCACAAAAAGTATTCTCGTCGCTTTATAATATTAAAACTGAACTCACATGAATAGTTTCAAATATGTTTTTAGTACTTTCATGGACCTTGAGAGTTTGAATGGCTTTGCTCTCAATATAGGCCTCAATGAGCCATCGGATTTCATCAACAATATCTTAATTTGTGTTTGAGAGATGAACAAAGGTCTTACGGCTGTAGAACGACATGAGGGTGAGTAATAAATGACATTATTTTCATTTTTGGGTGAACTAACCCTTTAAGACACAGTCTTAACATAATGGCTATGTTTATGCAACTGACCCCTGAAGGATCATGTGACTCTGAAGACTGGAGTAATGATGCTGAAAACTCACAGGAATAAATTACATTTTAAAATATATTCAGGTGGAACACAATATTTTAAATTCTAATAATATTTCACAATAATACTGCTTTTACTGACCCCAAATAAAGCATTTTCTGCAGCATTCAGGCAAATAATTTATTTGTTGTTTTTGTTTTTTTCAAATAAAACATTTTTAAAAATACATGACCAAATTACTCTATTAAATTAATTTGAATCTAATGATAATCACCTCTAAGAATAACAGGAATAAAAAAAAGAGGTCAAATGTCTAAAATAGACACTATTAATAGACCATTGTCATGAAAGTAATGTCACTGCAAAAAATAAATAACTAAATAAAAATCTACTTTATTTTCATTCTATTTTATATTGCATTAATTTTTGGGGTAAAATGTGCCTTGAGAAGAGTGTGTATGATAAGAATAATAAGAGTACTTTGCCGTTCCCTGACATAATCATGCTATTTTGAGGTGATAAACTCTTTTTTCCACACTGTCCACGCCATTGTTCATGGAGTATGCCTGCCAAACCAGGCCACGTTACATGTCCACAACTCATATCTCTTTTGTCACAGACAGGTGTTGACCAAATAAAAGACAATAACTTCTCTTGCCCTTGAGCACAAACACAGAGTCAGTCACACAGTGTGAATATTCTGAATGAGTCAGTTGTCATCTGTCAGTGGTGATTGTGACCTGAACTCACAGCCTGATATGTAAGTGACTGTCAGTCACACAAGGTCGTGAAGTTCTCTCCATCCAGTGTGTGTTAAAAATATCATGACAGTCTGTTGTCATAATGAATCACACATAATTAGCACAATCAAAATTTTAATAAGCTTAAATTGAGGTCATATGAAACATTCCATATTCATATAGTAACAAGCTTTCTTTTGAGATTTGTACTAAATGCATATTGTTTTTTTATTGGAGGCTAACTTCAAGCGATTTCCTTCATTTTGACTAATAAAAATGCACACGCATAAATATACACAATTATACACTCTTATATACACTCCCATTACTGTCCTCCACCAGCAGCATCAAACATCTTCTTCCTGCCCTCCATACCAGACATGGCCTCAACGTTCTTACGCCAGTCGCCCACCTCTGCCGACATAACCTGATAAAACAGAAATGCAGTGTTATGTCTAGAAACTGAAAACATGTTTCCTTTATTCAGGTGAATCTCTAAACAACTGTCAAGGACAAGTAAAATGAAAAAAATCTGCAGCATTTAGGCATATTTACCCCATTAAAGGGGTCCTTGATTATGATTTCACTTTTTTCACTTTAGTTAGTGTGTAATGATGCTGTTTGAGCATAAACAACATCTGCAAAGTTACAATGCTCAAAGTTCAATGCAAAGGGAGATATTTATAACATACAACTGGTAGGGACTTAGGCTGCGTTCCAGGCAGGTTTTTGAGCCCGTAAGTCACTTCAAATCACGACTCACGACTTTGTAGTTCCAGGAAAGTCACGCCAAACTGCGTAAAAGTGTAAACAAACCAACATGGCGGACCGTACGGGGCTTATGCTCATTAAAACCAAAGGTGCTTACTCCTTGCTTAATTGAGGGAAACGGAGGAGGAAAACGGCGTATAACCGTGCGTTCAAACCGCCGCCGGCGAGAGCGTCAACAGTCGCCTTGGCTGCCCTGCCAACAACGCTGTACTGTTCGTTCAAACCGCCGCCGGCGAGAGCGTCAACAGTCGCCTTGGCTGCCCTGCCAACAACGCTGTACTGTTCGTTCAAACCGCCGCCGACGGGAGGGTCAAAGTAAATGACAAGTCGCGTCAACCAATCGGAAGCCTCTCAAGCGAGGACCTCTACATTCCAATTGGTTGCCGCCGAACCGCGTCATAGCTCATTACCATAAAGTTAACCTGATTTCAAGTCTCCTCGACGCTCTCACCGTCCAAGACGCGCCGCGCCGCTCTCATTGAAAATGAATGACTAGCGTCACTTTGACGCTCTCGCCGCCGGCGGTGTGAACACACAGTAGGCAAGAGAAGCTGTTATACCTTTTATTTTACCGTGTAACGTTACTTGCATAAACACCGCATCCGTAGGGGCTGCCATTGTTGTTTCGCGGGCTATGTGACGTCAGAACCCGTAACTGGGGTACATCGATCTATGCGGCGTTCCAGGCAACCCGTAACCCGTGTTTTTCCAACCTTCTACCCGTGAAAGTACACTGGAACAGCAGTCAAAGCCGTGACTTCCGACCCGTGAACTCGTACTAGATCAATGTACTCCCAGTTACGAGTTCTGACGTCACATAGCCCGCGAAACAACAATGGCAGCCCCTACGGATGCGGTGTTTATGCAAGTACACGGTAAAATAAAAGGTATAACAGCTTCTCTTGCCTTATGCGCCGTTTTCCTCCTCTGTTTCCCTCAATTAAGCAAGGAGTAAGCACCTTTGTTTTTAATGAGCATAAGCCCCGTACGATCTGCCATGTTGGTTTGTTTACACTTTTTGACTTTCCTGGAAGGCTACAAAGTCGTGATTTGAAATCGTGACTTAAGGACTCAAATACCTGCCTGGAACGCAGCACTAGTATGAAGTCACGGGTTTGACAGCCGTTCCAGTGCACTTTCACGGGTAGAAGGTTGGAAAAACACGGGTTACGGGTTGCCTGGAATGCGGCATTAAAACAAGCTTCTTGGGTTGGTGACATCACAAACCCCAAAATTTACATAAACCCTGCCCCCGAGAAGAACACGCAACAAAGGGGCCATGTTGGGGTTCTTTAGAGAAGCGGAAGAGTTGTAGTAAAGTGTTGTTGCCATGCCATCATTTTATGCCGGACTGCTTCACAAATGTAGTTACTCCAGCATCTACATCAATTTATCTACTAACCATTCAAAAATGTCCAGATGCATTCTAAAAGTTGTAGCTTCTTCCTGAGTCTCTCCATCAGTGTCTGACTCCAGTTTGAACAATGTAAGGCCGGGTTCACACCGCAAGCGTCAGAAGCGCGTGAGCGTGAACTGCAGCTGCAGAGACGCGCGAGTATTCACACTGGAAGCGTTTGTACAGCGTCACAGCAGCGGCTCGAAGCTTTATATGTAAAGTGGGCATTTCTTTACAAAGACAGCTATAAATTTGTTTTTATAAGTTGGTCATTTATAAACTTGATAGTCTTGAAAGTTTGTTAACATCCAAGGTGTACAAAACTCACATATAAACGTAAAATGAATAAAACATAAATGAATAAAACCCTCATGTCATCCATTGCTGCACACGAATGAGGTAAGCTTTGTGTTTTACATCATCTGCCGCATGAACATGTTTACAACACAGCAAACTCAGCGAAAAAAAGCCAGCAAACTCGGGTTTGATTTGGGTATGCTAGAGCCTATATTGCTGTCTGTGTAAAATAATGTTTATATATCCTATTTTCTGGCTAGTTTAGTTTAGTTTTTTTATAATATAGCATACTTTAATCCAAACTGAATAATTAAAAACAAGTTTAAATGAGTAAATCTTCTATAAATATTTTTTAATATTAATTTTCTTTCCTGACATACTTCAATTCTTGTTAAAACACACTAGATATGCTTATTCTGTGCATTTTTTATCACTTTTTGTGTGAAATCATATTTATTTTGTCCATCAAAGGTGTACTAACACTTTAATTGAGCGTTAGCAGCGCAGCAAAAATAGATCCAGCGCCGAAAAGATCGCGGCACTGCTGCTTCTGCTCTGCTACTGCAACGCGGTGCTGCGCAGCCTCTGCGTGCGGTGTGAACGCTCTCATCTGTTAACATGGACGCCGAAAAAAATACGCGCTGCTTCTGCTCTGCTGACGCGTGCGGTGTGAACCCTAAGGCTGAAGAGCGCCACAATCGTCATTTTGGCTGCGTGAGATTCTCCAGCTTTGTTGTTGTTGAGCAACGGAAGCATGAGCTGTTTTTGCTCACACCCAAATAGGGGCAAATTTGACAAGCTATAATAAATGATCTGTGGGGTATTTTGAACTTAAACTTCACAGACACATTCTGGGGACACCAGAGGCTTGTGAAAAGGGCCATTATAGGTCCCCTTTAATTTAATGCAAAAATTCTACTCTATTATGTAAAGTTTTATACAATATGCTACTATTTGTTGTGTTTTGTATGTTTGTACCTTCTCTTGTTTAATGTCTTCTTTCTTCACAGATTTGAGGTTGGCTCTGAGGTCCATGGAGCCCTTGTGTTTGGAGCCCAGCAGCGCTCTCATCATCTCATCCGCAGACACACGCACCTTCCTCAGGGCAGGTTTCTTAAACTTCCCTCCTAAATCTTGCACCTTCAGCTTCAGCTCATGGATCTTTTACAGACACACATACACACACGCTGTTAATTACAGAAACATTTAGTGCGAGTTTAGAGTATTTATTTCATACTTACATCTTTGTTGTTTTTATTGACTTTGGCCTCAAAGTCATATCTCTCCTCGTCCACTATGTCGATTTTGGCATGAAGTTGCCGGCACAGTTTCTGCACACATGCAGAAATACTCATTCTTAAGTATTACTATTTTTAATGTTTTTTAATCATATTTAAGTCATCAAATTACAATATCACAATAAAAAAATATGCAAATTGACTAAAAAATATAAATAAATATATAACTCTGAACTAACATAATTCTCTTCATAAGAAAGATAATTTCAGTCAAATTTGTAATGTAATTATAAAATATAAATAAATACTAAAAATGAGAATTAATTACAATAAATATAAAATCAAATTTGAACTCACTATTTTACTAATTGATGAGTGGCTGTATATGTTGATGAGTATCTTTCACTAACCTGCAACTCCTCCATTTGGAGGCCGGTTATTTGAAGAGGCGGAAGCTTTTCACCCAGATATTTCACCTTCTCCTCATCACGATTGATCGTTTCCTGTTCCAGCTCCTCCATGGCTCTTTGGAGCAAAAGGATCTTAGAAAACAGAACACAAAAAGACATTCTGTAGGTTAAAATAACATACCAACATATCTACCACACGCACATTTGCTTAGTCCCCAGAACAAACACACACACACACACACACACACACGTTGGGTTTTCATGTTTTATAGAGACTTTCCATAGACATAATAATTTTTATACTGTACAAACTGTATATTCTATCACCTAATCCAAACCTACCCATCACAGAAAACTTTCTGCATTTTCAAATAACATCATTCTGTATGGTTTATCAGCTGTTTTTCACATGGGGACCAAAAAAATGTCCCCACAAAGGAAAGGATTTCTCATATTGCCATCTTTGTTGGGACATTTTATCCATATAACATAGGGTTAACCTTAACCACACACAAACACACACACACACACACACACACACACACACACACACACACACACACACACACACACACCAACCCATACCTTCAGGGAGAGTTTTCGAGATGCAGAGATCTTAGACTTTGGCTAAAAAAAAAAGGGGGTGGAAGATAATAAAGTGAATTTAATCCCAAATTTTATACATTATGTTCTGTCATTCAACAATATAGAGATAAATGCATAAATTTCATGATCACAATATACATTTGAATATTATGGTGAATACCTTGGCTTGTACCCGAGGGGCCAATGGGCCAGGTGCCTTTTGATGAAAAAAACAAGTAAACATACATAGTATAAATCATATTGTCCATATCAGAAAACTATTGTATAATATAATTAAGGTTTAAAAGGTTTTAATCCTAATGTTACTATAATTTGAGTCTCAAAACATATGTAAACAATAGACAATTTACTTACATCGCTGCAGATTTTATGTTTTTTGGTGGTTGCAGAGAGAAAAAGAGAAGAAAATAATAATAGTATCAAATAAATACATATACAAAGATGTGTGTTCATGAATTCACAGATTAATGAAAAACAATGCATAAACTACTTACTCGTCTGCCATCTTGAAATCTGTGAAATCAGAAATAAAAATAAACAATGATGTATAGTTGCAATCACAATACTAAACTACATAAATCTTCTCTTTTGATGAGAGATGTCTAGGAAAGTGGCATAGAGAGAGACGTGTTACCTGAGGTGTTGCCTGTGGGGTCAAACCAGCTTCTGAAAGCACAAAGGACAGAGACAATTGTTTTTATCTGTGACAGGCACCACCTTTGTAATTTTAGCTCCCAGAGACTGGAATGAGAATGAATGGACAGCTGTCCTTAACATATCAGAGACTGGGTGTGTGTGTGTGTGTCCTACGCCACAAGGACAAAGCAATTCAAAGCCTACTAGACTCAAATTATTTTTATATATATCTCCACTACAATATAGCAGACAAAAATGACACATCCTATAAAAAAAATGGAAAATAGTGAAACCAAACAGTCAGTAAGTATAAGGGAAAGTCCATCGACTAAAAAGGACAGCCAGACACATCTGTAAATTACAGAAATGCCAGGTCATTAACTCTTCACTAACAAGAAAGACACTGCATAAAGCAAACGTTTCCATCCATTAGTCATAGTTCAGAACAATCAGCACCTGCTCGCCCTCACATGTTCAGAGGCAAACCTCACTTCCATAAATACTAATTTTAAACACCATTTGCCCACCAACCCAGGACCTAAAATATTATCTCACTGCATGCATTTTAAACACCTGTATACTTTGCATATGCATTTTGTTGTATGTTAGAAATCAAGAACAAGCATTTATAGTTTTTGTGTTGGTGTATTCTTAAGGATATGTCATCTAAATTCTTGACTCTTGATTACTCATACAAGGACCGCTGTCAGTACCATTTGGACTGTTATACATTTTCATCTACAATCAGGTCATGAGAACTGGCAAAGCTTTTCATGCAGGTTATTTGTTTACCAAAAAGTCCTTTTGGATTCAGTGAGGAAAAATTTGTGTTGAAATGTATGATCTATTTATTCAGTAACCCTTCCATATGGAGAGCGGAGGCACGACCGGCACTGACTGGCAGACAGACTCTACAGTCGAACTGTTTTCGGCAGCTTGGGGTGTCAGGAATATCTCTCATGCATCATCTTGAGCTCAAATTAGCACATTTCCACCTAAGGCAGCACAATGAGGTGAAAACTCCTCTGATCCAGTGGTTAATTTAAAACTAAGCCAATATTTACGAGATACTGAATTGATTCTTACAACAGAAGCACATAAACACACTACTTGTTCCCCTAACACACACACATACAAATTACATACACACAAGCTACATGATGTCAAAAAATGCACTCATGCATATAAAAATAGTCTTTGATGACTATATGTCAGGTATGGATTTTATGTAACATGATGCTTGCTTATGTAATGGTTATTGTTAGACACGGGTCATTTCCTCAGTAGGTCTAACTCTGTACCATTTTTAAAAAATGAATAGTCAAGTCATCTTTATTTATATAGCGCTTTTTACAATGCAGATTGTGTCAAAGCAACTTTACATTGATAATTGGTATATAATTTTACCCGCATTGCAGCTCTTAAAGAATAGTGTTAATGCAGGCTGATCAAAGCACTGTTGAATGTCAAATGTCAAGTCAAATATCAAGTGTCCCCAACTAAGCAAGCCAAAGGCGACAGCGGCAAGGAACCTAAACTCCAACAGGTGGCAAACAGGTGGCAAATAGGTGTTAAAATGGAGAAAAAAAACTTGGGAGAAACCAGGCTTAGTCGGGGGGCCAGTTCTCCTCTGGCGAACAGTGCTTTGTTACGACTCAGGTTGCTATCATAAGTCCGATAGGATCGCAACATTCAAAGTATGGATGGTTGTTGAGGAGCTGCGCCATGGGTTGTCGTGTTGATGAGGCCTTCAGTGTCAAGGCGCAGGTCCTCGGTCTCATCTGGATACGGCCCGGGTCCGGATGACTACGGTAAACCTCAGGATAAACAGAAAGACTAAAATTAGCATAGATGAGTACATCTGGTGTTATAGGAAGTGTTCCCGGTTCCGGCTGACCTAATTTATGCAGCCTAATAATGCTTTAACGGATTTGAAAATATAAATTGATAATGTGTTATGTGTATGCCAGGTTAAAGAGATGCGTTTTTAGTCTAAATTTAAACTGACAAAGTGTGTCTGCTTCCCGAACAATGCTGGGAAGATTGTTCCAGAGTTTAGGTGCCAAATAGGAGAAGGATCTAACGCCTGCGGAATATATTGGACATATATATTTACACAATAAACGGGTGTAAAAATAGGCTCTGTTCAAGTAAAGTAAATTATAGCCTTTTTTTTTTTTTTAAAGGTCCCGTTTTTCGTGGTTTTTTGGAACTTTGATTGTGTTTATAGTGTGTAATTTAACATGTGTTCATTTTTCGCGTGTAAAAAAACAGTATTTTTCACATAATTTACTTATCTGTATACCGCTGTTTCCACTGTCATAAAAACGGGCTGATGACTTCCTTGTTCTATGAAGTCCCTCCTTCAGAAATACGTAACGAGTTCTGATTGTGCCAGCGGTTCCTGTGTTGTGATTCGACAGCTCTGAGCGCACCGTGCCCGGAAAAGTCACGCATCTTACCATAACGTGGAGATCACAGTCTATGGTGGAGATGCATGCGCTCAGTGTTATTGTAAACATGTCTTTAATTGTACCCTATCAATTTGAGCCGGAATCAGACCCGGTGATTGGACTGCCGGATGAAAATAACAGCGTTTCGACGACATGGCGACAAACACACTCTACAAACGCAACTCTTGTGTATTTCTGTGGGCGTAGGTTAGTCAAAAAACTGTTTTAGTGACGTCATTAAAGAAGGAAGTAGAGGGATGTTGTCCAAACTGGCCGTTCGACGTAGGCGACTTCTGTTAAATAAAATATCTCGCTTGGCATTGAACTTTGAGCTTTAAAATTTTACAGATTTTATTTATACTTTAACAACAACATTACACACTAACTAAAGTTTGAAACATGGGATCACGAAGAACGGGACCTTTAAATATATAATAATTTATTTATATTATTATGCCATTTTTTGTAATTTATCATCCCAGATGGAATATTTTAAAATGTGAGAAAAACCAAATAATATTAAAAATATTTACAAACATATATATTCAACTATAATTATATATACAAGTTATATATATAACTTGTAGGCCTATTTGTTGTTTGATTGTGTGATTTCCATCTTTAACAATTTAGAGTTTCATATGCTCCTTTATCCGATAAATTACAATATGAACATGAGTTACACATTAAAATAACACATTTTATTAAGTGCAAGAAGGCTTATGTGGCATTAAATATGTGTGTTTACACATGCTTCATAGGAGGATCTCAGTGGGATAGCGAGGTTTAATAATGGTAGACTAATAACCATCCACTGGCTGATTTGGCCCTGAATGCAATGGGATTAGTTTAAGACGTTAAAGACTTTTAATCCTCGACACATGGAAAAAGTTCAATGCATATTTGTGCAGTTATTTGATAGTGTGAAGATTTAAGAAAGATGTTGTATGATGGAAAAAAACTTTGGATGAAAAAGCACACATCTGACCCCAAACCCACGTGCGAATGTCGTCAATGTCCGTGACCCGGATATGCTTTGAGTTGCCCGCCCCTCCCACCTGCGTGTGCGTGAGCGATGCGCTTGATTCTGCGCAATCCGTTGCATCTGACAGACGATTTTATTTTTGAAATTAGCCGTATAAACATCAACATTTTGATATGATAGCGACCAAAATGCATCACAAAATCGACGCTGCACCTTCCTGAGATCTAATCATGATAGAAGAAGCGTTTCAATCGGTGCGAGGATCGGTGGAGAGACTTTAATGTCAGATTGAACCGCTAAGGTGAAACTCTGGTGAGCTGACAGCATCAAAACACTAAAATAATAGCATTTATTTGAGTAGTTTGTCCACATATCATTGTAGAAATATGCTTTTGTGTCTAATATGGTACTGCTGTGTTATATTGACAATGTGAATGCAGCTACGCTTTGCTGACTGCCTGAACCATACAGAGCTATACATATTTTGTATAAGAATTATTATCGATTTATGATTTCCTTAAAATGTTTTGGGGTTCTTATTTTACGTCTAATGATTTAGTAAAAACATTAAGGTTTATGAGGTTCAATCTGCTAACCGTGAGGTGAAACCAGAAATGTAACCTACATCTATTAATTAGCTGTATAATTTAATTATTTTCTCAAAATTCTGAAAAGATCATGTTTACATGGCTAATGTTGCTGCGTTTTTACATGAACAAGGTACATGCATTATATATATATATATATATATCAGTGGTGTTCTGAAATGAGGCACATTTTTTATTTATTATGAATCAATGTAAATTAATGCATTACTCTTAACGTTGGCACATCTTCCTTGTTAAATGAACATTATTTTACAATACATCAAAAAATAAAAACATAAACCAAATACAATTCTATTTTGTAATGTTCTATTTATCAAAACCAAGTCAGTCTCATCAAGTTAGTGTTTTAAGCATTTCTACATTCGTTCCAAAATAATAACTAAAGGTAATAATAATTTAAACCAATATATTTTATTTGTGTATTGATGTTTTTATTTTTAATAGTCAACTAGGCTATTTTGGATCATCAGTAATGCTCTGTAAACACCATCTGTCACAGACACTAAGATGTATTTTTAATTTCACCAAGCTGATTGCACTAAATAACCCTGCAATCATCATGCTTTCAGTCCATTTCAAGTTTGATTTTGATGTGACATAAACCGATGATAACTGCGTGATCTGTTTACTTACTTTTCAATTAGTTTTCCCATTGACGCCATAATTTGTTCAGTCAAAATGACGTTCGGAACGTGCATATATATATATATATATATATATATATATATATATATAATACATATATATATATATATTCATGTGTATATATACACAATGGCTTTCATTTGAGAGTATATCTGCATCAGTAGTCTCTGTCTCTTCTGTCTGTCCTCTAATCTGTCAAAAGCACCTGTTGTGGTCACCTGTTTCAAGTAGGGATGTATCTGGGTCACGTTGCTTAGGATCTGTTTTTTTCTGTTTAGCCTTGATCCAGTGTAATCAGTGTGTTTGTGTTTATGTGTGTTCAAATAACAAGACTAGAGGAATAATGCCTGGGAAGTTAAAGGCGAAGATAGTTGCAGGGCGGCACCTGCCTGTCATGGACCGTGCCAGCGATCTCACTGATGCCTTCGTGGAGGTCAGTTGATCACCAGTCTGTTAATGAAGTCTGCTCTGCAAATTAGATCAAAAAAGTGGCCTAAGTAGCCAGCTCAATTTGTAGATCAGTATTTATAAATTTTTGTTCCACAGGTGAAGTTTGGAAACACAACATTTAAAACGGATGTATACCCCAAGTCCCTGAATCCTCAGTGGAATTCTGAGTGGTTCAAATTCGAGGTAAGGTCTTCCTCCTTTGTCGTGCTATAGTTTGGATTTTTATGGAGTTTATTCCTATGTTTATCTTTGTTTTACCTTCAGGTGGATGATGAAGATTTACAGGATGAGCCATTGCAGATAACTGTTCTTGACCATGACACATACAGCGCTAATGATGCTATTGGAAAGGTTTACATTGACATTGATCCATTACTCTGCAGTGAAGCTGCTACTGTCATCTCTGGCTGGCTCCCCATTTATGACACTATACATGGTGTGTATTCATAAGCAAATGTAGGGGTTTTTCACACCTGGCTTATTTGAAAAAAAAAAAAAAAGTCAGAGGTTGTCTAAATGAGTGTTCGCCTTAGAACAGTGTTTCTCAAACTGGGGTACACAAACAAAATGCAGAGTAGTTAATTGAACTCTACCATACCTTAAAATAATATTAAAATCCAGCATGTATTTCTAACTGGCAAAATGCCATAAATCCATTACATTTAATCAAATTACCTCATGTTTTGCAGTCTAAAATGACTGTATCCACACAAGCAGCATGCATATGATAGATTGCGTGCCGAATCTGCTGCCTTAAATCGCGCTAAATTACTGCCGTTCTTGACAATGCACCTTTGTAAAAGTGGGGATTTAGCGCTTGCATGAAGAACAAATATAGACACAGATAGAGGATTTATATCAATTTAAGACTCAAACGTTCTTCAATACAAAAACATACCTTATGTGAGTTCTTGTATTTAATGTTGATAACGAGGAAGAATGCAACTGTACCCAAATATCCACATGACTGCAAACGTGCATTATTATACAACAGGTCAAAAAACAAAACGTACATTTTAAACACAGTACTGTCGGTATTTACTCTATTTTGCAATGAAAAAATATTTTTAACGAAAACCAGAGTAGAACTACAACACACGAGTGCGGCTTTGAACAAATCGTGAGAGTCAATGATTCAATGATTCATTCACAGCCACTTGCTTCATTACTGAATAAATGACTCGATGACTCACTCATAAAAACAGTTGACTTGCTGCCACCTACTGGCAGTTTTAGTTTAATATTTAAAAGTATCACTTCGTTTTACCATCATTGCATATTTCTCTATTAAAGATTTTTTATTTAAAACATTATTTATTTTATTAAGTTATTCATAAACGTCAAAGTATGCACTGGAAAATCACACATTGACCAATAAGAGGACAGGTTACTTGCATGTGACTTGTATTAGCTAGCAAATTTTGGTCAGTTTAGAAATGTTTCCTTGTGAAAGTGAGCCAAACCAAGAAGAAAATGAAACTTTGTAACAATTTTAATCCCTGTTTCGGAACAAAGTAAGCAATCTACAGGTCTGGAAACACCCTTAGTCTGTAATATTGAAGAGTTATGATTCTGAATTGTTTTGTTGTAATGACTTGCTTGTGTTCAGGTATAAGAGGGGAAATTAATGTGCTGGTGAAGGTGGATCTCTTCAACGACCTGAACCGCTTCAGACAGTCTTCATGTGGGGTTAAATTTTTCTGTAGTAAGTATCTAGATCATCTGCTTCCATTGCCTCCTGTACATCTTTACTGTATTTCATCTGACAACTTTCTTCCTCCACTATCTACTCTGCTTCGCTCACTTTTCTCTTTATTTTCATCTTTCTCTGAGAATTTTCACTCGCATTCCCTTTTTCTTCAGCAACCTCCATTCCCCGATGTTACCGGGCCATTATGATTCATGGCTTTGTGGAAGAACTTGTGGTGAATGAGGATCCAGAGTACCAGTGGATCGACCGTATCAGAACCCCTCGTGCATCCAACGAGGCCCGACAGAGACTCATCTTTCTCATGTCAGGTACTTAAACACTGTTGGGGATAAACAGTTTAGGACCCTTGAAACCAGATATGTTGAATAAAGACCAGGAGTCAAAGTTTAAAAAAATAATAAATTGAAGAAAAATTTAATGAAGAATAGTTTGCAGTTTCATCAGCAGAAGCCAGCTTCAAGTCTCCCAAGGAGTTCGTAGGCCGCTCCGCGTACATTCACATTTCCACAACAATTATACTCTAACAGAGTCCACTAACTACGTCATTACTTCAGGTTGGATGATTCTGATTGGCTAGGAAAAATAGACAAGATTAGAAATTTTCCACACGTGGACAGATAGTAAGAAGCATATCTCCCTTCGTCACGATGATGACGAGGGGGACCCTAGATTTAGGTACCGGATGTCCTTTTGGGGTCAAGATGTGGCGTCTGCTGGTCTCAAGCAGAATGCCAGTTGTCCAGTACAAAGGGACCTGCACAAAACACTTAGCGCACATACACAGATACACATGATTCACAGCTTCTTCAAGGCTGAAGTTGATCTGAGCTCTGCTCTGAGCAGGAAACTTTACCAAAACATACTGATAACATGTTCTTTTCTCTCAGTGAGAGGTACAGAGGAAAATAGATCCTTTAACATACATTGAAGAAGTCATTCAAATAATTTAACAGAAATATAAATGTTGATTTATAACTTAAAAGATATATATTGAAGCGGCAGTGGATTCCAGAATCCACCCCTTCAACACAAACTGTGTTCAAGAGAGACAAAGATATATGTAGGAGATATGAATTGTTCCATTAGTTTGCATATATTGCTGGTAGGGGTGTAATGGTATACACATTCATACTAAAATATGGTGCTCATGTGCACTGAATGAATACAGTGTTGTTTTAACCACTGCATGTGTGGAACCTCTCTGTGTGTGCAACGAGTTTCCCCCACAGGATGGAACAGTATCCTTTGCGAACACATCTGAAAAATAAAGAAGGACACTGCTGGATGAGTGCACAATTCAAGTCCAAGTCTTAAACATGAGACTTGCTTTATATTAAGTGCTTCAAACTAAATCATAAACCAATGTGGCTTGTTCTTCTGTTACATGTCTGTGTTGTTTAATGCATTTGAGATGCAGAGCTTACTTCTTACAGTCGTAAATGTTACAAAGTATTTCCATTTCATGTAAAGGATTATCCTGACAGCAAGCAAGTCAAAGTTTAACTTCACAGACTTCGATGAACATGTGCTGGTCAAATAGATGGAGCGGATTAGAAATGGAGTTCAATAATTCTGACCTTATTTATATTATTTATAACCTTATTTATAATGCTGTTGATGATACACTTAGCTCACGAGACAAGAGGATACACAATATTGGATTCACGAGAATGAGACAATATTTTAACACTATTTTTAAATTCACCCAAAAATGAAAATTCTGTCATTAAGTACTCACCCTCATGTCGTTCCACCTTTTGTTCATCATCAGAACACAAATTAAGATATTTTTGATGAATTCCGTGAGGTATATGACTCGTGCATAGACAGCAATTTAACAAACACTTTCAAGATCCAGAAAGGTAATAAAGACATCATTAAAAAAGTCAATGTCACTGCAGTGTTTCAACCTTAATGTTATGAAGCGACGAGAATACTTTATGTGTGCAAAAACAAAACAAAAATAATGACTTCATTTAACAATATCTTCTCTTCTGTGTCATTTTCATACACTGTTTATGTTCAGTGCTTCCTGGTTTTACATCAGAACGCAAACTCATTGGCTCATGTGGTGAGTGTGTAAATGCATATGTTTCTGTTGTAGGTGAATTGCAGAGGAAGATTGGACTGAAGGTGCTGGAGATGGGAGGGAATGCGGTGGTTGGTTACCTACAGTGTTTTGATCTGGAAGGGGAATCAGGCCTTGTGGTTCGTGCCATCGGGACAGCCTGCACACTTGAGAAAATCAGCACACTCCCTGCCACAGCCACACTCCCCAGCAACTCCTCTCCTTCAAAAGACATGAAAGAGTAAGTGTCTCTCTCTTTCTCACACACAAACCACCTCAAGGATAAAATGCACTGTTTTTGCATCTGTGCATGTCAGCATTAAGTCTTGCATTTTTTTTTTTAAGAGATTTGGAAATTGTTATTGTTTTGCTTTTCTTACAACTATCTCAGTTCATCTGCAGTACATTGGATTTCTTTTAAACTAAAAATGGATCAAGAATTGAATTTTGGATTAGAAATTAAAGTGTTGTACATGGGTTATTATTTTACACTTTAATAAAAATAGAGGCTGTTTGTTTTCAGTGAATTTTCACTCACTGTACACTACCATTCAAAACTTTGGGGTCTTTAAGATTCTTGAAAGAAGTGTGTTATGCTCACCAACGCTGCATTTATTTGATCAAAAAATAAAAACATAAATACAATGAAAACATTAATATTGTGAAATATTATTACAATTTAAAATGACTTTTTTCTATTTTAATACATATTTAAAATGTAATATTTTCCTATAATGCAAAGCTGAATTTTCAGCATCATGACTTCACTGTCGCACGATCCTTGAGAAATCATTCGAATATCTGATTTGCTGCTCAAGAAAACTTAAACAGTTGTGCTTCAAAAGATCAGCATTTATTTGAAAAAGAATTTTTGTTGATCAATATTATATATCCTTGCTGAATAAAACTATTAAAGGCACAATATGTAAGATTTTTGGAAAACCACTAGCAAAGTGTTATATATTTTGTTGACTTGTGTACTTACATTGTCCCAGATGTTTCTAGAATGTTTAAATCCAAAGAAATAAGCAATTTTCTTATTTACCACGAATACCATGTTTTACCATGCCTAAAATTGATCTAGCTTACTGCAGTGTGCAACAAGTGTCTCATTGTAGACATCTAGCAAACGCACAGAATAGCATTATAACAACTTTCAACACACAAATGTATCAGCATGGCGTTTACCCCACATACGCTGGACTGGAAGAAGCGGAAGCGGCGACTGCGGCATAATAAAAGCTCCACTGCTCTTGAGACGCGTGTCGTGCTCGTCTCTCATTAGCAATCGCTCCAGCGGCCTTTTAGCTGCACCCTGCTTCATACTACAGTAACTGTAGTACAGTTAATCTTTAATACATTAGCTCATCCATTAATATGATTTCTGCCCAAGCCCTGTCGGATTCTTTTCCACCGGCTTTGGATGTGAAGACAACACTTCCCATGATTCTGCAAAATCAAGGCATTATCAATCTACTCCTTTGTTTTGAATAAGCGACCTCTAGTGGGAAAAAAACTATATATTGTGCCTTTAATTCCTTAAAAAAAAAATCTTACTGACCCCAAACCTTTGAACATTAGTGTATTGTGATTAACATTTGCATCTATTTATTTAGCAGACATTTTTATCCACAGCAATTTATTATTATTAAAATAATTTATTCAGATGTTCTAACGTTCCTTTGGTTTTATTAAACAGGTATTAATGCAACATGAAAAAGAAAATGCTGCACAATTGCCCACTGTTTTCTGTTTATATATTTATAAATGAGTATGAGGGTGTGTGTGTGTTTGTTTCATGAGCTGCTGTTTTATAATTTCTACAAAAAATGCATTCTCAACACACAAACACACCACAATCTTGTTCTCCCCTGCATGTCCTCTATCTTCCTCTTGCTCTCTCTGTCTTTTTCTTCTGACGTTCTCCTGCATGCTGCATCTCTCCTGCACTAGCATGTGTTTGTGTTAGATGGCTTAAAGGTTAAATGCTGTACAGTTGTGCGTTTCAGAACTAGCCGTGGTTTGCATCCGGAGTGCTGCCTTGAGTCTGTTGTGTTTTGTGTTTGTGTTGTCTTTTCCCTTGCTCTCTAAGGAGCTAAGAATGTTTGAACTACAGTGACCTGCCTAACTAGACAGCATTTTTTTGTGCTGTCTAGATAGTCAGCTCAGTAGGTTTTTAAGAAAACATATTACAGCCAATATGGACTTTTCTACCTGTTGGTTTTTGAAGCGGTCTGCTTTGGGTGTGTGCGTAGGGGTGGGAATCTTTTAAGCACATCACAATCCGATCCAATTCCAATTTTGGGTAATCATGATCCATTTCTAAAATGATTTTTTTTTTCTTATTTATTGAGTTTACCAACTTTGAATATCAAATGAATTTGTGTATTTTCACTAAATGACTTATATAATTATAAGTACTACTTAAAATATTTAGAAATTAATTGTATGTTAATAATTATTAACCATCTAAATAGCTTCGAAATGTATATCTATTCTAAATATAGTGTCAAAAGCAAAAATAAAATAATAAAAGGCAACAAAGAAACAATACAAGCAATGAACAAAAAGTGTTTTCAGTAACTGAGAGTATGTGAAAGTTTTTCAGACAAGGGTACTGAGGGATTTTTTTTCTTTTCTTTTCTTTTGATTTAGTACTGATGACATCATAGACAGCGGCAGGTCTAATAGGCTGCATCCATATGGAAGTAAATTAATGCCAAATGTTTTTGAAATAAAAAGCTTGTTGAATTGCTCTAACTGAAAACAAATATGCACTACATTAGCTGTACTTGCATTTAGATGCACTGTATTTTTAAGGCTTGCATTTTTATGGGATGAAATTCAACATGGTCGTATATTTAAGCTGTGAATATTTCAATTAAAAATATTTCACACACATTTTCATTATTAAAAATTCAATAATTCATATTTACATTTCAAATTTCACTTCCAAGATATTTATTCTGTTTAAAAATACAACCTATAAAATTCAACTAGCAATTTTCAGTCCATTTTATTTCGCTTTACAAATTCGCTTCCACAAATTCAGTGGTTCAAATTCGGCAGAAAATTCAACATTTCACATCCGGGAACTGCAGGAAGAGCAGTAGAGTGCCGATGCATCATCTCTATCTGCTGTTAGTCTGCTTCACCAGCAGGTGCCGCTAGCGGCTGTTTAGGAAGACCAAAGCAACGCTAGTAAATCATCATTCATTCATAAAAACGGATTTACAGAATTAGAGCAAGCATAAGTGAATATGTGATGATTATCAGGGCCAGTATAAATGCAGAAAAGCTGATAAAGACACAAAAGCTGCATTTATGTTTAATTCAGTGTATTTACGCTTACTTTCCCAGTGTAGCTACAGCTTTCTCTCCAGTGAACAAGATAACGTTATTGCCCGATGCTGGTGTACAGATCAAACGTTAAATCTGAGATAGACATATATTTCTCTCTGTTGTTTAGTTTCCTTAACTTTATATCGAGGCACTGTGCTGTAATACTAGGGCTTCCCTCATCCGTCATAGGATTCCCCTGCCATCAGGACAAAAACTCTTAACACAGCTTAATGGACTCGTACAGTGATAAAAAAGACCAAACTCGCACCTCATTTGTGATGTAGGTTAGACTATATAGGCTCCAAGAAAGCAGATACTGGCATAAAGTTGATTTGACGCTGAACGTTTGATTATGATATTCGCAAATTTAGGGACCGTCTCTAAAGTTACGACATTCTGTATTCACGTTTCTACCTTCTACCAAACTCTTGTAGACACACATGCACATATACATATTCAAACACACCTCACTCAAAGTACATGCATATATTTATACTATTTATTTATTTATTTATTTTTTTTTTTACACGTTCATCACACTATTTTTTTTTTACTTTGTTCATTTTTTATTTTACCTGATCATAGATTATCCTGCTTATACAAATTTTAAATAAAATTTAGAAATAAAATTAACTAAGTAGAACTAATTGTGTGATGAATGTGTAAAAAAAAGAAAAAGTATATGTGCATGTACTTTGAGTTGAGTGTGTTTGAATATGTGTGTGTGTGTGTGTGTGTGTGTGTGTGTGAGAGAGAGAGAGAGAGAGAGAGAGAGAGAGAGCGAGAGAAGGGTGCATCACTCTTTGACCTGGCACCTATAGATGAACACTTCACAGGTAGTTTTGGTGACTAAATCATTCTCATCATATGCTATTGAGCTTTAAGTTATGGCAATTTTTTGTATAATCCAATACAGTAGTGAAATACATAGCAATCTTTACATATTACTTGACACTTTATTTGGAACCACTTTACAGTAAGGTTCATAATGTATTAACTAATGTGAACTATCCATGAGCAACACATTTGTTGTTGTATTTGTTAATCTTTGTTAACGTTAATAAAAATACAGCAGTTCATTGTTCATGTTACTTCACTGTGCATTAACTAAAGTTGACAAATACAACTCTTGATTTTAATAATGTATTAGTAAATGCTGGAATTAACATTAACAAAGATTAGTAAGTGCTGTAGAAGTGCAGTTCATTGTTCGTTCATATCAACTATTTAATATAAAGTGTTACCTTTTATTATAATAAACATCAAAAATCTAAAAGGTTTGCATTATACCTGACAGCTAGATGAACAATTTACAGTTGGTTTTGTGACTAAGTCATTCTCTTTAAATGCAATTGAAGGTAGAAACGTGAATACAGAATGTCGTAACTTTAGAGACGGTCCCTAAATTTGCGAATATCATAATCAAACGTTCAGCGTCAAATCAACTTTATGCCAGTATCTGCTTTCTTGGAGCCTATATAGTCTAACCTACATCACAAATGAGGTGCGAGTTTGGTCTTTTATATCACTGTACGAGTCCATTAAGCTGTGTTAAGAGTTTTATATGTCCTGATGGCAGGGCAATCCTATGACGGATGAGGGAAGCCCTAGTATTACAACACAGCGCCGCGATATAAAGTTAAGGAAACTAAACAACAGAGAGAAATATATGTCTATCTCAGATTTAACGTTTGATCTGTACACCAGCATCGGGCAATAACGTTATCTTGTTCACTGTACAGAAAGCTGTAGCTACACAGGGAAAGTAAGCGTAAATACACTGAATTAAACATAAATGCAGTTTTTGTGTCTTTATCAGCTTTTCTGCATTTATACTGGCCCTGATAATCATCACATATTCACTTATGCTTGCTCTAATTCTGTAAATCCGTTTTTATGAATGAATGATGACTTACTAGCCGTTGCTCGTCTTTGTAAACAGCCGCTAGCGGCACCTGCTGGTGAAGAAGACCAACAGCAGATAGAGATGATGCATCGGCACTCTACTGCTCTTCCTGCAGTTCCCGGATGTGAAATGTTGAATTTTCTGCCGAATTTGAACCACTGAATTTGTGGGAGCGAATTTGTAAAGCGAAATAAAATGGACTGAAAATTGCTAGTCGAATTTTATAGGTTGTATTTTTAAACAGAATGAATATTTTGGAAGTGAAATTTGAAAGGTGAATATGAATTATTGAATTTTTAATAATGAAAATGTGTGTGAAATATTTTTAATTGAAATATTCACAGCTTAAATATACGATTGTGTTGAATTTCATCCCATAAACATGCAAGCCTTAAAAATACAGTGCATCTAAATGCAAGCACAGCTAATGTAATGCATATTTTTTTTCAAATAGTGCAATTCAACAAGCTTTTTATTTCAAAAACATTTGGCATTATCTTACTTCCATACATCCACACTAATACACAGATCTATTTTAACCTGTCAAATGTTTACATTAAAGGAATAGCTGACTTCCGAATAAAAATTTCCTGATAATTATGGAAGTAAATTAATGCCAAATGTTTTTGAAATAAAAAGCTTGTTGAATTGCTCTAACTGGAAAAAAAAAAAATGCATTACATTAGCTGTACTTGCATTTAGATGCACTGTATTTTTAAGGCTTGCATTTTTATGGGATGAAATTCAACACAGTCGTATATTTAAGCTGTGAATATTTCAATTAAAAATATTTCACACACATTTTCATTATTAAAAATTAAATAATTCATATTCACATTTCAAATTTCACTTCCAAGATATTTATTCTGTTTAAAAATACAACCTATAAAATTCGACTAGCAATTTTCAGTCCATTTTATTTCACTTTACAAATTCGCTTCCACAAATTCAGTGGCTCAAATTCGGCAGAAAATTCAACATTTCACATCCGGGAACTGCAGGAAGAGCAGTAGAGTGCCGATGCATCATCTCTATCTGCTGTTAGTCTTCTTCACCAGCAGGTGCCGCTAGCGGCTGTTTAGGAAGACCAAAGCAACGCTAGTAAGTCATTCATTCATAAAAACGGATTTACAGAATTAGAGCAAGCGGTAAGTGAATGTGTGATGATTATCAGGGCCAGTATAAATGCAGAAAAGCTGATAAAGACACAAAAGCTGCATTTATGTTTAATTCAGTGTCTTTACGCTTACTTTCCCTGTGTAGCTACAGCTTTCTCTACAGTGAACAAGATAACGTTATTGCCCGATGCTGGTGTATAGATCAAACGTTAAATCTGAGATAGACATATATTTCTCTCTGTTGTTTAGTTTCCTTAACTTTATATCGCAGCGCTGTGTTGTAATACTAGGGCTTCCCTCATCCGTCATAGCTGCCATCAGGACATATAAACTCTTAACACAGCTTAATGGACTCGTACAGTGATATAAAAGACCAAACTCGCACCTCATTTGTGATGTAGGTTAGACTATATAGGCTCCAAGAAAGCAGATACTGGCATAAAGTTGATTTGACGCTGAACGTTTGATTATGATACTCGCAAATTTAGGGACCGTCTCTAAAGTTACGACATTCTGTATTCACGTTTCTACCTTCTACCAAACTCTTGTAGACACACATGCACATATACATATTCAAACACACCCCACTCAAAGTACATGCATATATACTATTTCTTTTTTTTTTTTTTTTACACGTTCATCACACAATTTTTTTTTTACTTTGTTCATTTTTTATTTTACCTGATCATAGATTATCCTGCTTATACAAATTTTAAATTAAATTTAGAAATAAAATTAACTAAGTAGAACTAATTGTGTGATGAATGTGTAAAAAAAAGAAAAAGTATATGTGCATGTACTTTGAGTTGAGTGTGTTTGAATATGTGTGTGTGTGTGTGTGTGTGTGTGTGTGAGAGAGAGAGAGAGAGAGAGAGAGAAGGGTGCATCACTCTTCGACCTGGCACCTATAGATGAACACTTCACAGGTAGTTTTGGTGATTGTAAATCATTCTCATCAAATGCTATTGAGCTTTAAGTTATGGCATTTTTTTGTATGATCCAATACAGTAGTGAAATACATAGCAATCTTTACATATTACTTGACAGTTTATTTGGAAACACTTTACAGTAAGGTTCATAATGTATTAACTAATGTGAACTATCCATGAGCAACACATTTGTTGTTGTATTTGTTAATCTTTGTTAACGTTAATAAAAATACAGCAGTTCATTGTTCATGTTACTTCACTGTGCATTAACTAAAGTTGACAAATACAACTCTTGATTTTAATAATGTATTAGTAAATGCTGGAATTAACATTAACAAAGATTAGTAAGTGCTGTAGAAGTGCAGTTCATTGTTCGTTCATATCAACTATTTAATATAAAGTGTTACCTTTTATTTTAATAAACATCAAAAATCTAAAAGGTTTGCATTATACCTGACACCTAGATGAACAATTTACAGTTGGTTTTGTGACTAAGTCATTCTCTTTAAATGCTATTGAAGGTAGAAACGTGAATACATAATGTTGTAACTTTAGAGACAGTCCCTAAATTTGCGAATATCATAATCAAACGTTCAGCGTCAAATCAACTTAATGCCAGTATCTGCTTTCTTGGAGCCTATATAGTCTAACCTACATCACAAATGAGGTGCGAGTTTGGTCTTTTATATCACTGTACGAGTCCATTAAGCTGTGTTAAGAGTTTATATGTCCTGATGGCAGCAATGACGGATGAGGGAAGCCCTAGAATTACAACACAGCGCTGCGATATAAAGTTAAGGAAACTAAACAACAGAGAAAAATATATGTCTATCTCAGATTTAACGTTTGATCTATACACCAGCATCGGGCAATAACGTTATCTTGTTCACTGGAGAGAAAGCTGTAGCTACACTGGGAAAGTAAGCGTAAATACACTGAATTAAACATAAATGCAGCTTTTGTGTCTTTATCAGCTTTTCTGCATTTATACTGGCCCTGATAATCATCACACATTCACTTACCGCTTGCTCCATTTCTGTAAATCTGTTTTTATGAATGAATGATGACTTACTAGCCGTGATCTCTCTTAAACAGCCGCTAGCGGCACCTGCTGGTGAAGAAGACCAACAGCAGATAGAGATGATGCATCGGCACTCTACTGCTCTTCCTGCAGTTCCCGGATGTGAAATGTTGAATTTTCTGCCGAATTTGAACCACTGAATTTGTGGAAGCGAATTTGTAAAGCGAAATAAAATGGACTGAAAATTGCTAGTTGAATTTTATAGGTTGTATTTTTAAACAGAATGAATATTTTGGAAGTGAAATCTAAAAGGTGAATATGAATTATTGAATTTTTAATAATGAAAATGTGTGTGAAATATTTTTAATTGAAATATTCACAGCCTAAATATACGACCATGTTGAATTTCAGCCCATAAAAATGCAAGCCTTAAAAATACAGTGCATCTAAATGCAAGTACAGCTAATGTAATGCATATTTTTTTCAAATAGTGCAATTCAACAAGCTTTTTATTTCAAAAACATTTGGCATTATTTTACTTCCATAATAATTTACTCACCCCAATGTCATCCAAGATGTTTATGTCTTTCTTGCAGGTGCAAGACGAGCATTTGTGGTTAAAAAATATATATACATATATATATATATATTTTTTAATTATCGATCGTTTCGATAGATAAGACCCTAATTCCTCGACTGGGATCATGTAGAGCCCTTTGAAGCTGCAGTGAAACTGCAATTTGGACCTTCAACCCATTGTAGTCCACTATATGGAGAAAAATCCTGTGTTTTCCTCAAAAAACTTTCCTCAAACTTTTGACTGAAAAAGAAAGACATCTTGGATGACATGGGGGTGAGTAAATTATCAGGAAATTTTAATTCTGAAGTGAACTAATCCTCTAATTTTGCGCCCTTCAGAATTAACACAAAGAAAGCGCATATGAGCATTTGAAAGCAAACGTCTGTCCATAATTGAGTTTTGTGTATTGAATTTATACTGCATTTTAATTGGCATAAATTATGCCTTGGTAGAGCATTTTTATTTTTTATTTAAGGGAAAACACTGAAATATCCAGAGAATAGTTTTTTTTTTCTCCCACCCCTATGTGCGCACACGCATGTTTGTGTTATGTCGATGTTATGTCCACGTTCCACGTTCTCTGTGATTGTACAGTACACAGTGGTGCGTGTGTGTGTTTAATGTATGAAATATGCGTGAATGTGTGTGTAGCTCTCCGCAGGCTGCTCCTTCCACTCTCGGATGTCGTTCCACACACAGCAGTCCAGTTCACAGTGCGAGCAGTCGTCTTTCTCAGGGCTTCTCCGTTTCTGTGCCGACACTGCTGTTCGCCGGTATGAAACCCAGACACAGGAGCTCAGAAGCCCCCAGAGCCAGGCAGTGTAGGCAGGTACCCCACGACCCCCATGACCCCGTCACGACCCACCACGGACCTCTCACCACCCCTTGTTCTTCATTGGCAGACAGCTACGACATCACCAGACCCCCTCCCTTCAGCTGCCAAAGCAACCTCGTTTACAGCTTTAAAACGCCTCTGACCAATCAGTGAGCTGCATTCAGCTGTCACTTACGGAGTATATCCAATCAGAGGTGTGGGTTTAGCTTTTGTGTTTTTAAGTTGTGCGTGTGTACCTTTATTCTCAGGCAGGGTTGTTGAATTTTACATTTTGGCCTTGTAAAGGCAGTAGTCGACCCTTGTTATCAAAGCGTTGTGCTTTGGTTGGCTGAAACACGCTTCTTGTTCATCTCATTTGCATTCTGCCTCTTTTTCAGTTTTCACAGTGTTGGATTTTTCTCCATTTATTTTTGCTATCCATGCCCACAACATCACGTGCTTTCCTCTCTCTTCCTGACATCCTCACGTGCTCTACCCTTTCAGCAGCAAGCAGTCAACACTTTTCCTCCTTTCTTTCTCTACCTCTAGTCCTTCTTCACACAAACACGCACACATGCACACGCTCAAACACACGCACACGGGCACAGTCCTCATGTATGACCCTGTGAGTCCGTGTGTGTTGATGGTGTGTGTTACTCCTTGCTCTGACAGGCCAGGTTTTGGGGAGGAGGCCCCAGGCGTCCCGTTGTCCTCGGGACCCCCCACCCCTCTGAGAGCACAAACCTTCTCCTCCTTCTCCCCCTCCAAGTCCTACAGTCGCCAGTCTTCCTCCTCTGACACCGAGCTCAGCCTAACCCCCAAAACCGGTAAGATACCCGTCCCCACCTGACCTCAGGCACTCTGCCAGACACTCTCTCTCTCTCCACGAGCCTTCATTTTAATCAATATCAATGCACTGACCCCAGTATCAAAGCCTAGAGGCAGAGGGTGTAGGGCACAGTGTCTTTGTATATTTTGTTCTAGTTTTGTGTTTATTTAATTTATGTTTTTTCCCTCCATTATTACTTTATCTGCATGTGTGATATGTTTATTTTTATTTGATTCAAGGCTGTGATCTCGGATTTTGTGCGTTTGGAATTTTATGAAATTATAATTTTGTCTACTTTATTCTTTTATTATCTTTCCAGGGATGCAAACTACTCACCTTTATGCTAAATCCTCAGTTTGTTATACAAAATAGGTCACTTATTATTTGTTTCATGCTGAACCAAGCAGCTTATATTTTTACAGTAAAGTTAATTTTTTAAATGGATAGGTCACCCAAAAATGAATGTTCTGTCATTATTTACTCACCCTTATGTTGTTCCAAACCATATATGACTTTCATTCCTCTTGTGTAACACTGAAAAATATATTTTGAGAAAAGTTTTTTTTGTCCATTCTGTGGAAGTCAATGGGGTTTAACCCTCTGGAGTCTGAGGCTGATTTGGGGCCTGGAGAAGTTTTGACATGCCCTGACATTTGTGCTTTTTTTCAGTTGTTCATAAACATATTAATGGAAAAAGTGTCATTATACTGTATTCAGCACAAACTAGGCTACCATACTATGTGAGGAACAAGTATGCACATGTTTGCGTTTTTGAAGGAATAACGTTTATGCATGGTTATTGAAAAAACAAAAAAATTAAGCCACTGAAATAAGGCCAAAATATATATATTAAATCAGTGTTTACAAGTCTTCCTGGGTTTTGGAGGTTGTAGGCTAGAGTTTTTGCTTCAAAATTATGTAAAAATTATAATGCCTACTTGTTCATATAAAACTTTTTATTTATTTAGTTTTTGTAAGACACTTTTTGTCAAGAAACACAGTATGACAGTATAGTGAATCATCATGAATAATGGATCATTTACACCTGAGAAGACAAAAGAATCGCATAAAGAACCTCTAATGGTGCTGTATAATAATGAGGCCTTTCAGTCAGGTAGACTTTGAAAAAAACCTTTGTAATCATGTCCTAGCTTAATTTAAAATAATGGTATTCTATTATATTCTTTAAAATATAATGTATTTCTGTGATGCAAAGAGTCTGACTATAGGTTTTTAGTTTAAAAGCATGCACATTTGGAGAAATATTGATGTATTCTCATATGTTTATGTCAATTTTCTATACAGATTTTATTCTATACAGAGTTTATTCTATATTCATTGTTATCATTATGAGCGCTGCTGTTTGGTTCCCAATATTCTTTATAATATCTTTTGTGTTCTGCAGAAGATAGTAAGTCAGTTGACAATAACTTCTGGATGAACTGTCCCTTTAACATGAAGCCTCAAGAGGTATTTTGTAAAGTAGATATAAGGTTGATATTTAACTGTACTTGTATGAAAATGCTAGTTTTTGCTTTTGATTGGGTCATCGTGTGCTCGACTACAACATTGCTAGCACAGATAGTCTGCGTAAATGTGCTGAGTGTTTTTCTGAAGGTTTCACAACTTAAGACACTCATTGAAAAGCAAAAGATAAGGTGCGGCTTTTCCTTGCAGACACCCTAAATTACAAAACATGATGATTTAAAATTGTTTCAGCACTAATTTTGCACTAATAAAGCTGATTTTAAAACTGTGGGAGACCACAAACATAATGAAAGGTTCAACCGATTTTTAGCATTAAAATGCACACACTGGATAATTCGACTGGACTGCGAGACCACACACCTGTTGATTGTAGGAGCAATTTCACAGTGAGATGAGATCTCATGGAGACTCACTAGATCAAATGTGACTTAAGAAAAACAAATGGAGGACAATCAACATTGTCATCAGGCCGCCCTGCCACGCATTCTGCTTTACAGTGAAAAACAAAGTAGAAAAAAAGAATATGAGTGATCTTCTTTCTCAATACTCCCCTTTCGTGGCATGTTTGTGGCTGCCAAGTTTCAGCTAAAGAAGCATGCAACATCCGTTATGCTTGCTCACTCTCATTGGCTCTCGCAGGTTATCATGTCAGAGGCAGCCCGATTAAGAGTCATGTTTGATATTTACTTATTAGTAAATATCTTAATTTATCAGTTAATCATAATGACACCACACAATAGAGAAAAAAATAGTTTGCGACAAGCCTTGAATCCACAATCGGGGGTGCAAATTGAGCTAAAAATAGGGTTGTAATATGTGGCCAGCCTAAGCAAACAATAACGTATTAATGTGCACAAGAAACAAAAGGCCACAGTATCATTTATAAAATCGATACTCTTCATTTTTTAAAATTATTTTATCTTCCTCCTTTTCTCTCTCCTCTGTTGTTCATCATTCATATCTTTTACATTAAAAAACATTGTAATTTATGAACGTTGTTGTGTCTTAGTCTTTTAGTGTTTTCAAGTGAAATGCAAATTCTTTTTGAAGCAAATTTACCTAAGCTGTAGAATTGTTTTCTACATTTTTAAATAAAATGGTTTGAAAAGGTTTGAAAATCCCACTTTAGAGGTATTATTCACCTAAATATGAAAATGTTATTTTCTCTCACTCATGTCGTTCTGTTTCCATACAACATTAGTTTATAGTGACCATGTCTGTCAAGCTAAAAAAAAAAAAAAAACATAAAAGAATAATTTTTGTAGTCCATATGACTAATCAGAGTCTCTTCAAGTGATAAGACAGCTTTGTATGAAGAGCAAACTGAATTATGATAATTCACAGAGTTAAGTCGAAGTCAAGTCAAAGTTCTGACAGAAGTTTCAAGTTTTTTGGATGAACTTTATACAGTGCATACCTTAAAAAAATAACTTGCTGGAAACTTGTGACTTTCTGACCTTTTTATTACCTCTCATCAGTTTGCATCCCTGTCTTTCTGGGTTCCTCTTTCTGTTTACATTTCAGTCACCCACCCCTCTTACTTTTTTCTCATGTGAATGTCTTCATACCTTTCCTCCCCAAACTGTCCTTCTCTCTAATTCTTTCTCTGTCAGCGAGGATATTTCTGTGTCCCAGTTCTCCTGCCCTTGAGTCTGAATCATCTCCCCTCCCCTCTGCCCATCTGCCCCGTCACTTTCGGCCAAGGATGGCCCCCAGGAGTACAACTCCTCCCCCTCTCCATGTCAGCCAATCAGACACAGCCATGCTTCGAAAGAGCGTGTCTTTCAGTGAGGAACTGCTGCTGGCGGCCTCTGGTAGGACACACCCACTGCTGTCCCAATGACCTTTGACCCTTGGTGCAGTGATTGCATCCAGTGTGACCACACCAACCCCTGTGCTGCCCTCTGGAAGAATATCATGCCCGTCTTTGCATAAATCGTACTAACAAATGTTTTTTTCCTCATTTGCCCACATACATATTTCGACAAATGCACTCTGCTTATGATAGAGCAGTGTGGTTTAATGTATTTTGAGCACTCTGGTTTAACAAAACCCCACTTGCATGTTTTTTCAGCCTGACTGCAAGTTAGATTTCTCCACCAATGAAAGTGCAAACAAGAAAAGCAAACCAGCGTCCCTCAGTCATCTCTTATTGGCTGGTTCCATAAAATCTCATTTCCTAGTGCCTGGGCTCTGAGCTTATGTGTCTTTTAATTGTTAATTGTTTTATTCTGTTCAAATATGATGACCAGATGAAGTTGAATGTTATTGTGATGAATGTTACTTCTTAATTGAGTCTCTAGATGTTTTGTGTGGTGTCATATTTGTATTACTTTAAGTGTATATCCAACAAATATATAATTATTACATTTTTAGAATACAAAGTTTGCCTTGTGTTTTCAAAATAGAAGTGAACATTGTCTTTATATTAGACAGCTTCTCTACCTAATAGAGTGTAGAAAGTCACTTACTGGATATGAAGGCTATGGGCACCTAATGACTGATACCACCATTCAAAAGTTTGGGGTCAGTAAGATTTATTTATTTATTTTTTTTGGAAGGAAATTAATACTTTTATGGAGCAAGGATGCATTAAATTGTTCTAAAGTGACAGTAAAGACATTTATAATGTTACAAACTATTAAGTAGCCAACTCTTTCCAACTTTGATAATTATAAGAAATGTTTAGAATTTCTGAAGGATCACATGACACTGAAGACTGGAGTAAAGATACTGAAAATTCAGCTTTGCATCACAGAAGTAAATAACAATTTTAAAATAAATTACAATAGAAAACAGTAGTTTTATCATATTACTGTTTTACTGTATTTGATCCAATTAATGAAGCCTTGGTGAGCATAATAGACTTCTTTCAAAAATCTTAGACCCCAAACTTTTGTATGATAGTGTATATTAATCATTTTTGCATGATTTATTTAGGTATTCTGGTGCAGCCTTTATATGCTTCACAGCTATTAGAATATTCCTGTATGTATGTTCTTTACCTACGTTGACAACAATTCACAAAAGCAAAAAAATAACTAAATGTTTACATGACAAGAATTATAGAATATTAATAATATAACAAGAATAATATTACTAGAATTACTAGAAACCAATATATATATATATATATATATATATATATATATATATATATAATATATATATATATATATATATATATATATATATATATATATATAATATGCCATGCAATTTTAATTAATATAAGACTATTCTTCTGCATGTAAACACAGGCATAGGCACACAGAAGAGGTGAATGTATGTGAGTGCATGGGCTATTTTAACATTGTTTATTTGGTTATTTAGAAGTAAAGTATCGTTTGTCAACTTTCATTTCCCCTGAATTTCTCTCTCTTCACCACCAACAGGAATGGGAAGTGGCGGCAGTGCAGGGAAGGAGGCGGGGCCTCTTAAAGCTCTTCTTAGGCAACAGACCCAATCAGCACTGGAGCAGAGAGTAAGACAAAGACAATATATTCACATGTGTTTATATATTCACTATCAAGTTTATGCACAAAAGACTGGTGATTATGAGAATTATGTTTCTCCACTCTATCTCTCTCTCACTGGACTTCAGGGGGTTTCATCATCCTCTGAAGCATTTGTTAGGACAGGGGTATGTCTGGAAAGGGCATGCCGAATATTTCTGGTTGTAGAATCTTTTATTTATCTTGTTTCCCAAAATCCTCCCTGTTTGAGAACTGTAAACTTGAAGACCTGCATCTCTTCTACTGTCCTATTGACTTCATTATCAAACCAATGACACATCAGTATTGTGACTATTGGTTTGGGCATCATGTGGTTATGCACCCATTTACATGGAGAATGTTCTAGAACCTTTGACAGGTGCTATGAAGCTCTCATGTTTATCTGTATGTCACAGTTTTGCTGTGATCTTTGTCTGATTTTGTCCTGGGGTGAAATGTCTTGTGAAATAATGAAATTATGATTAAGTGAATAGCCAGAGTTCTTATAGCCTGTGTCTTCACACTCATATGGATGAGAAAGAAACAGGTGCTGGTAACAATTTTGTTCAGGCTTTTAATCAGGACTACTTGAATATTATTTAATATTGTTTAATATTTGAGTGGTAAGTTAAGTAAATATAAGGGCCTCCATATGCATTTATGAGCATGTAAACCGAAGGACCACTTTTTAAACCACTTACATCTACTGAAAGTCCTGATGTATTGCATCATGCAGAGTTGTTACCCAGTAAAAGAGCCTAAAGTGTCTCTGCATGAATGTTGCTGCAATTGCTAAATATTGACAATGTAATCACATGACCCAACAGGTTTCCATTTCTGCACCATAAAATCTTCAGTTATGTGTGAAGATTTCAGTACAGAAGTTCACCTGTCTTCATGACATTTGCTAGAATGCCAGTGGGTCACCTTTGTCTGTTCTGTATGACCCCTCCATCACCATTCTGTGTGTTTCAGGAATACCCTTTCTTCACGTTGACCTCCTTCCCTCCTGGATTTCTCCTTCACTTGGGGGGTGTGGTCAGTGCACGCTCAGTAAAGCTTCTGGATCGAATCCACAACCCAGGTAAGATGGCTCGTATTACACAAGCACAAACATAAACAAATACCTGCAACACACTACATATATGATATATTAACATAATTTCAAATAACAAAACTTAACTGTAGTAAGGACTAGGGCTGGGTTGAGAATATCGATTTCTCGATTTTAATCGGTTGACCAATATTGATGCTTCAATCCCCAAGAATCGATCCTTTTAGTCTATGCTGTTTTCAGTTGATGCATGAACAAATCTTTACTAAACATTATTTGCAGTGCAACTTCCATCAAGTAAATCGCTTTTTGTTTTGTTATTTTTGATATAAAAAAGTCACTGCTTTCAATTCGTCAATTTAATTATGAAATTCAAACAATAAATATCGGTTTGGTGACGCGACAGATTGCCGTAGTTCAAGCGAAGTGGCTGTGCAGAGCGCGAGTGAACCGATTGCCTCTACCTCTTTACAAAGTTGTATAAAACAACAAACAGTAAAACAGTTTTGTAAAGTTGCATTTACCTCAGGAAAGCCATTCAATATCCATAGTTTGTTAGTCAGCTAGAATAAATAACTCTGGACAGGAGCTAAAATATAGACACTGCGTTCCAAATTATTATGCAAGTGACATATCAGTAAGATTTCAGTACAATTAACATTCAGATTTTAGTTTTTCTAAGAAAATGTTTGTTTGTTTATTTATCCATGTCTTTTTAGATAACTGGTATCAATCTCAGACAACATGACTTGCCACATCTATGGAAACCCTACTTAGAGGTTGTTCCACATTATTAAGCAAGTCACAGTTCTCATGCAGTATGGAGAGGAAGAAAGATTTTTCTGAAGATGAAAAGCATGATTTAGAGCACAGCAGAACTCGGTCAGATAAAGGCTTATTGAGGAAAGTTCCTATCAAAAAAATTAATTGTATTAAAAGGGCAGCTATAAAAAAGCCAGTGTTGAGCAGCAAACAGGTATTTGAAGCTGCTGGTGTCTCTGGAGTCTTGAGAACCTCTCCATGCAGGCTGGCAGTTTTGCGTAAAGATGCATTTTAGACACCACAAACCAACAAAGAGAAACATTTACAGTGGGTGTAGAAATATATTTTCAAACAGTTTTATTGCTGTGGTGTTTTTTTGCAGCATGGGATAGTGCATTGTACAGTAGTGCATTGCTCCTTTTTATACCATAGCTGAAAATGGCCAGTTATGAACGCCACATATCTTGCAAAAGTCATTTTAATACCCTCCATCTCACTTCCCAGTATTCTAGCCCAAATCATCACCCACCAGCTCCTTGCTGACGTCGCAGTCTTGTTGGAACGTGGTGGCCATTCACCAACCATACAGAAATCCATCCGTTTAGACCATCCATTGTAGTACGGCATTGGTCAGTGAATAAAACTATTTAAAAATGAGTCTTCATGTATTTCTAAACCTACTGTAAATGTTTCTCTTTGTGATGTTTGGTTTGGAGTGGCTGAAATGCATCTTTACGCACAACTGCCAGCCTGCATGGTGAGGTTCTCGAGACTCCAGAGACACCAGCAGCTTCAAATACCTGTTTGCTGCTCAACACTGGCTTTTTATAGCTGCCCTTTTAATACAATTCATTTTTTTGATAGGAACTTTCATTAATAAGCCTTTATCTGACCAAGTTCTGCTGGGCTCTAAATCACTCACAAATCTTATGATAATTCGATAATCTCCATTCAGTTTCACACAATATTAGTTGTTTTCATGCCTTTTGCACAACATTGCACCATTTCATGCTTTTCATCTTCAGAAAGATCTTTCTTCCTCCCCATATTGCATGAGAACTGTGACTTAATAATATGGAACAACCTCTAAGTAGGGTTTCCATAGATCTGGCAATTTACTGCATATATACTGCTAAAATATATACACTTATACACTATTACGTATTCATTATATTTTTATTTAATCTATTCTTACATTTTTCTTCTTCAAATAAATCTGTTATGAAACGTTACAACAGCCATCATTTAAATGTTTATTTTTCAAAAATATTAACAGTAATTATTAATTTTAACCTTAAAAGTTCTCTAAGTGATCCTGGGTGGATGTAACTTCCTGTTCACGTTCGAAGTGTTGTCAAACAAAACAGAGGCTAGCTAGATCCTCCCTCCTCCTCCCCCTCCCCTCCGTGCTTCCTGAAACAGTCATGAACGCGCATTTAAAATCATTCTTGTCGGTTATCGGCTGAAGCGTGTTTATTATGTTTCGTGGTCCAGGCTGCACCAGTTTGTTTTTATTGCCGTTTTCGGAGCTTGTGGCGACTACAGAGACCGTGTTTTTTTACAGTGTGTTCAGGGGACAGGCAGCTAGCGGATAGTGAGGAGATGTTTGCTGTATGTGACAAAAAGTGTTTTGGCCTAAAAACGCGTGACATCACTTAGAGCACCTTTAATATTATTGTACCAACTGACGGGATTCCCTGTATAGTTTACAGCATTAATCAGAGTTTTTCCTTGAGAAAAATTTACATATACCGTATCTGATATAATATATATACAATTGAATTGATATAAAATAAAATGAAATCGAACCGAGATCAGAATTTAATCACAAGCTTGTGAAATTGAATTGTGAAATTTGTGTCAGTACCCAGCCCTAGTAAAAACTCAGACCAGTCAGCAGGTGTGTTCGTGTGACAGTTTGGAACTGCGCATGTTATGTGCGAGATTTCGTTGTATTTACAATTTCAGTTCCCAGTTCCTTGTACGGTATATGTTCTGCATCACCCCATGCATGTGCCCCATTCCTTGGCCTTAACGTTTGTCCTCTCCAGCAGGGCCTGAATTTCGTTTTGGAAAATGTGGGCAATTCCCACCTTAGGTGACTCTTATGGGGAAGGAGGGATTTTTAAAAAAAATGTTTTTTTAATTACAATTATTTCACCTAAATTCTAAATGTTTGCTCATTCTATGTATTTGTGTTTTTACAATAGGGTAATTTTTTCACGCAGTAGCTTACACACAGCACAAGTAAGCTTGATTTCAAAATTGATTTTTACAGACAGTAAGTTAACAGTTAGTGATATAAGATCAAATAAATTATATGCAGTAGCACAAATACAATAGAATAGAATAAAGATACAAATCAAAGTTTTTTTTAGGTAGGTCTAACAGTAGTATTCAGGTACAGAAATACTACAGAAATTGAATAGTCAAATGTAAAATAACATAGGATAGTCTTCACTGTAAAAATTAAATACAGATTAATCCTTAAAATAAACATTAAAAACATTATTCAGTCAAGAGCAGGGAGTGATTTTTGTTGTTTGATTAACATTAATGACACTGAAAGCAGCAGGTTTATTAACTTGCTGTCACTCAAATGCATGGATCCAAGGCATTATGCACGTTTTCTTTCACAACTTTGTATGTTCACTTAAGACATAACCGACTTTGTTTACAAGGATACTCGCCAAAACAGGCATTTTGACATAATTTTTGTTTGTATTTAACAGTTTAAGCGCTATAAGCCGTGAAAAAGAACCCTGTGCTAGAGGTCTTCTCTGGGTCCTAAAATCTGTACCGGACCCGAATCACTTCTTACTCAAGCCCTACGTACATAAATATATTTTTTTTAAAGAAAAACCCGACCCGACCCGATGCCGAGTTAGACCCGACCCGACGGCATGTAGCCTATTTTCAAATGTAAACTACAATGACTTGTACAGCCTGCAGTTCCGCAGTCTGTCAGGAAAAATGTCCTGTAACCTTTAGCGTAATGTTATTTACCTGACCAGAAGATTGCCCCTTTAGATTAAAGAGATTAAAGATTATTTTAAGATTAAAGTTTATTTTAATCCATACTGACAGCACTCGTTGAAATGGTAGGCAAAAATGTGGAGCAACTGAGTGTAAATGCAGAAACAACTGCATATAATCCAATGCACATAGAAGCGCGGATTCCGAGAGATCTTAGACAAAGTGTGATAACGTTGTCATAGAATTGTTTTAAATAATAAAATTTTGTTAAATGCCCCACATAGTTTAAAAGAATTCGGCTCTTCTCGGGTCCATTCAAAAAAAGGCATTGATTTTAATTTGCCCGAGACCACTAATACTGAACCCGACCCATGTCTAAGGCACTTGTCAGAGTTTTGGACCCGAACCCGCTCAGGTCTCTAGTCGGACCTCATGTTTTCGGATCCAAGTGGACCCCTGTAGAACTCTACCTTAATGGATGTGCTGATGTGAAGCCACTTCCGCATCATAACAAGATACATGGAGAGAGAAGACGCGGAGCTGCTGAATCACTCACACTGCTTTCAAATTATTAATTTGATTTGATATTCATTGTGGATTAATTTACTCATCTAAACTACATGCTATAGTGAATAAATGTTTGCTGAAATTTGGTGCATTATAAGCGTGAAACTATGCGCAATACCCGCAATTCCCCTCTGGAATTCAGGCCCTGTCCAGCAGATGATGCTCTTTTAATCTTCTTTGCTTATAGAAGATTTTGAGACATCCATCTCCCCTGAACATTATTTTTGCCTACTGCATTTTTCTACTATTAGCACATGCACAAAAAATTACTTTTTGTGAACCTGCATATACCCTTTCTAATCTGTACTAACATTGCTTTATAGGGGATGTAAATATTGGTATTGATGCAGTTTAAAATTTAAAATATTGTTTTTTTAATAATATTTTAATTTCCATCTCTGAAGGAAGGTTGTGGCAAGCTTCTTTGCATTTTCATTGGGAATTTAATCACAGCTGTAGAAAATGCAAATGCTATCTTAATTTACAATTGTTTGAATTTGTAACACCATGTCTTTCCATAGTTTGTAATGCTGTTGTGCTCACTCAATTTCTCCAGTGCATCCTTTGTGAAAATGCATCAAGCTAAAAATGCATATTATTAAATGTAAATATTCAATAGTAATTTTATATATATATATATATATATATATATATATATATATATATATATATATATATATATATATATATATATATATATATATATATAATACACAGACACATACTATTTACTATTTTGAGTTGTAAAAACATACCCTGTTCAGACCCATCTACATATTTTTAAAAATAATTATAAATCAGACCGAAATAATTATTTAATTCATGCTGCTTTGCATAAAAAATTTAGTTCTTGTCAGAGTGAATTTTTACATCTCTGTTGCATGATTCTTATAATGTCTCTTTTTTTTTTCTTTTTTTTTTTATCTACCCATGAATTTTTTTTAATTGCGTACTATTTCTAATTCTCATTTCCTGCCCATCCTAACACTCTATCCTCAGTATGACCCATAACTCTTGTCACCTTTTGTGAAGCTGCCCATTGCAGTGGTCTCTGATTGCATTTGTTTAAAACTTGCATGCATTTAAGCTTCAAGCTAACCAAGCTAAGCCATTACTACTAATTTACATTTTAAATGCTGATGTGTTTCCAAATTAGGTACCGCATAGAGAAGCTATTATTTTGTTAGTGGAGTGTAATTAAATGCAGAAAACTTAAATTAAGCTCTAGAGTGCAGAGGGTATCTGATGTTTTATTTTCTTAATGTAACATATAGATGACTGCAAAACACACAATTTTCATTTAACAATATACAAATGAAATGCATCTACAGCTACATTTGTGTATGGAAGATTTAACAGTGTGTGTGAGTGTGTGTGCATTAATTAAAGCATGGTTTTGTTGAAGGAGCTGCTCATGTAGTTTTTATTGTAGATGTGCTGGTTTAGAGCCTCTGACGTAGTGCTGCTGCATGCTTCTCTCTCTCTTTCTCTTTCTCTCTCTCTCTCTCCTTCTTCTTCCTTCACCTCTTTTCCCTTCATTTTCTCTGCTAGACCTCTAAATTCTTCCTCTCTGTTCATCTCTTCTCTCTTGCTCTCGTTCTCGTGGTCACCCTCTCAGATAACTCTTGTCTGACTTTGCAGTTCCTGTGGAGTGGTGTTGTCCAGTGTTGTGTTCTTGTTTGTAGTTAGTGTTTGGTTTTCTTTTTCTTTTCTACTCTCTTTCTCTCTCTCTTTCTCTCTTTTTCTCTCCACTCCTTTAACCGATCTACTAATGTGGCGATTTGGCTCAGCCTTGGGTAACACCAGATCATACAAACTGCTAGACTGGAATAGTTTCAATGCAGGTACTACCCTACCCTCAGTCCTGCTTTACACAAACAAACACACACAAACAACAAACACACACACACACACACACTTATACGCAGCTCCTGGCAGCTCAGCTGTTACGCACTTATCTAATGATTGAATACATATGATAAGGTTCAGGTATTATCATGCAGTTTTGCATTTTGAATATTTTTCAATAGTTAATATTACAATGATAATGCTTAAATGCTGTCATTATTTCCTCACCCTTATGTTTTCCAAAACCATATGATTTTCTTTCTTCTGAGGAACACTAAAAGAGTTTATCTGAATGTCCATGCTTTACTTAAATGGAAATAGTGAACAGGAGTCTCTGAAAATCCTTCAGACATGACACATTTTGCACCAGATTTTATATCATTAGGTGCTTGCCCATGGGTAGTTATAGGAACTCACTTTTAGGAACTAGATATTTAAGTTATGCGCTTATATACTACATATCATCAAGGCTAAGAAAATAACACAATGCGCCTGGACTTCAGTCCATCTATCACTGTTTTTCACATTTGTGGAGTTAGTTTGTGAAGAAAGTATATGTAAAGTGAGGGTTTTTAAAAATTGCGGGTTCTGGTGTTTCGTATGGCATGCGTTCGGCCAATCAGTAGGGGCTTTTGCACTGGAGCAACCTTTACATAGATCTAACGGTGGAAGTAGCCTCTTTTTGGCCTTTTCTCACCTCAGGAACTGGGAACAAGTTTAATTCAATGAACGCCTTTTGGGGGAACTAAATTTGCTCATACTTTTGAGTTGGGTCTAACCCAGGGCCAGCACAATAGGAACCTCCAGTGATGTGTGTATGCTGATTGGCCAAACGCACGTGAAACACCAGCACTTGTTTTTAAAAAAGCCGTGCACACACACAGGTTATAGCCTATATATATACTCTACGAACATGGAAAACAGTGATAGATGGACCTCTCAACCTTTACACTTGAGGAGATAATCCAACACAACTTTGAGGGGACCAAGCGAAACATGATTATGTATTTCTGCTCAGCTAGCGACATTGGGCATCATCCACACGGTAAATGCTCATGCTGTTAACTTTCTTTGTATAACAGTTCTATCTAAATAACATAATAGACAGGACAGTTAAACAGATTGTAAACTAAAGAAGGAGAATGGGAGTGCGGCTTATGTCACGTCAGAGTTCCTATTGGCGGTGCAAATGCAACCAGGAAAACTGAAAATTTAGTTCTCGGGAAAAGCCCTTTATGTACACTTAAGTCACTGGTAGTTCCAATTGCTATTCCTATTGCTGGGTTAGACCCATCTCCAGTAGGAAATAATTTAGCCCCCCCAAAAGGCATTCTTATAATTAAAATCATTCCCAGTTCCTGTGGTGCAAAAAGTGGGTACTTCCACCAAGAGAGTAGATTTTTATCGAATAACGACTGTAATTTATTTCATGGAATGCAAAAGAAGATTTTAGGAAAGGCATAACGGTTTCGAACAACATGAGGGTAAATAAATGACAACATTTTAAAATTAGGGGAACTTTTCCTTTTAATATGTGTTGAAAATTTTTATTCCAAGCATATTCACAGTAAAGAAGATCTTAGCTCATTGATTTTTGTCAAGAGTGATTACAAATACATTTAATAAAAATTAATTAAGTGTGTAAAAGGAATCATTTATGCTTATGTTCTAGTCTTTACACAGAAAATCTTAAATATACACAGGCTCGCATATATAAACTAATGCTTTTTCTCAGTAGTGAGTGTTGCATGAGCTGCCATGCGCTGTGCTTCTGAATGAACGTGTGTCGGGCAGCTGTTGCATTGCATGCTTTAGCTGGATCCGTGGCTGTTCTCTGCTCTGGCCGATCATTCCTTGATCTGCTGACTGCGCTTCACCTGACCCCTTCCCCAGCTTCCCCTGCTCCCTAATCACTTGACCACTTGATTACCAATCCAGAGAAGTGGACTTAGGCAATGTTCTACTTTTCAGTCATGAATTGTCTCATGACCTCTGTGTGCTTGGCAGTGCTGTTTCCTCTGTGGTCATTGTTGCTTCCCTGTACTAAAGTAAAAAGAATTCATACATTATGGATTATGATTGTGTCCCCTGACATCACGTGTTCTGATGATACGGATTTGTAGTTATTGTCTGGGTTCGTACTTGTCGGTAGGGGATTTTTACTTTAGTTAAATACTTTTGGTTTCTTGACTGAATATTTTTGCTCTTATTTTTCATTAATGCAACTTTTGGTGTGTTTTTTGACAATGGAAATCGCAGAAAGTTTAACATTACTTAGGAACTGTAAACAGCTGGCAGCAGAGTACAAAATGAAGAATCTATAATTAAAAATTTTAGTAAAAATTGTTTTTGGTCAAGGTCAAAGATGATAATGATAATGAAAAAAATATATTTTCATAGGTATAAAAAATATTTAAATAAATGTATTAAGTAATATAATTTAATATTATAATATAATTAAATTCTTGGCCTAAAGGGACATTTATTGGTCACAAGATTTTATCTATAGATTTTTATTTATTGGCAGAAGTGGAAAGTTATTTTTGATCACCTGTGCACTTTTTCAGTGACTTAAGAGAAATTTGTATATATAGTTACAAAAGCAATCAGATGTCTGGATAGTTTAGAAGAAAGTTCATTTTGGACTTTTGTTGTAATGTGTATTTTAATGCTCAGTTGCTAGTCAGTTCACAAGGGATTTGAATCATATTACAGCAGTGGTAAGGTGAGCATCAGACCATTATTTATTTTTTGCACTTTCTTCTGCTTCTGATCTCTTGTATGCTGTGCACTTTTCTTTTTACTGTTATTGTTCAAACTCCCTCCTGCTGTGGGCTGTTTATCCAGGATAGGATGGAGTTTGTCCTCCTTTGGGAAGCATGACTGCACTAGCAGGGGAATGATCTGCCTACTGTTGTAGATTAGTTAATAAAAGCTGTCAGTCAGGAGAATGGCAAATCACACCGCTGACCTCTTCGTCTTCACCATCACTTTCATCTTCCTCATTCCCTCGGCCCTCTCCTTGTATGTGGTAAATAGGCAGGGGAGTTTGCTCTTGTGAAAACCCCTTGCTCTCAGAGAGTATGAGCACGTGTGCGTGCATGTGTGAGTGAGTGTGTGTGTGTGTGTGTGTGTGAGAGAGAGAGAATAGGTCAGGTACTAGCCTTGTTTGCTTTAGCACATGGTTTGCTCTGAGGACAATTTTGATATTTGACACTTTAAAAATATATACGTTTTGCACAACTAAATTAATAAAACACATTTCTGATGCTGTTTTAAGGCCTGTTTCACACCACATACTCAAGCAGCTGCTTAATTACATAGTGTTTTCACACTGACTTTTTATCTGATGCATAACCAAACTCTATACAGAAAATAAAGCGATTTTTTTTTTTTTTTTTTTTTAGGATGCTATATTGAATATTTCCTTTAAAGTCCTCCTGTAGTCAATAATTTTGTCCCTTAAAACTCATCTTTGATCACCAAAATGACACATTTAAACATTTTTTCATGTGGAAAAAAAATCTACATGCCTTAAAATAGCTTGAATGTAACTCTACACCCTAGCCGCATTTATTATACATTGATATTTGAATATGCTAATTAGCCCCGCCTCCACTCACTTGCACAAGCTCAAAAGATCCACTCGGTGAATTTACTGAGGTAAACACTGTACAATGGTATCTCTGTTTACAACGCCAGACACATAACGATAATTATTATGATTAACCTTTTCAGACAGTTATAGTAGGATATATTCTTTTGAGACTCTCCTGCTTCAGAGCAGTCATTGTTAATGATAAGCTAATGATATGCCAGCACATTGACATGATTGTTTTTTTTTTCATTGCAGTTTTAAATATAAAATACTCAGCAATGGTGCTGACTTATGAATTTGCACATGATTTGTCTTAAAGCATATTAAAATCACCACATAGATATATAAACATCAAAAGCATGATTTTTACCACAGGGGGACTTTAAAGGGTTAGTTCACCCAAAAATGAAAATGTATTACTTACCCTCATGCCGTTCCGCACCTGTAAGACCTTCGTTCATCTTCAGAACACAAATTAAGATATTTTAGTTGAAATCCGATGGCTCCGTGAGGCCTCCATAGGGAGCAATGACAAGATCCATTCTTCTCTCAAGATCCATAAAAGTACTAAAAACGTATTTAAATCAGTTCATGTGAGTACAGTGGTTCAATATTAATATTATAAAGCGACGAGAATATTTTTGGTGCACCAAAAAAACCAAAATAACGACTTATATAGTGATGGTCGATTTCAAAACACTGCTTCATGAAGCATCAGAGCGTTTGGAGCACAAATGAATCAGTGTATCAAATTATGATTCAGATCGCGTGTCAAACTGCCAACGGCTGAAATCACGTGACTTTGGCGCTCCGAACAGCAGATTCGATACACTTATTCATCTGTGCTCCGATGCTTCCTGAAGCAGTGTTTTGAAATCGGCCATCACTAAAGAAGTCGTTAATTTGTTTTTTTTGGCGCTCCAAAAATATTCTCGTTGTTTTATAATATTAATATTGAACCACTGTACTCACATGAACTGATTTAAATATGTTTTTAGTACCTTTATGGATCTTGAGAGACGAAGTGTCATTGCTCCCTATGCAGGCCCCACAGAGCCATCAGATTTCAACTAAAATATCTTAATTTGTGTCTTACGGGTGTGGAACGGCATGAGGGTGACAGAATTTTCATTTTTGGTTGAACTAACTCTTTAATAATGGTGAGGAACAGGCCTAAAGGCCTATTCACACCAGAACAATAACTATAATGAAAACTATATTAGCATCCACACCAACATTTGATAACGTTCTGTAAGGTTTTGTCATATGCTGCTGTAAATGCTCAAGCTTTATAAAGTCGGGCCTCTTTTGATTGGCTGTCAGTGTATTTAACCTTAACCAGCTGGAAAAAAAATCACTCCAACGGATTTCAACATTATTGTTCCTTTGTGTTGATATTGATAGTTGTGGTGTGGACTTCTATTCTCATAGAATTTGAAGGATTTTTATAACTTTAACTTTATAGTTATCGATCGTCATTGGTGTGAAAGGGCCTTAATTCTTCTGACAATCAGAATTTTTTTCTGGGATACACACCGTTTAGTATGGGACTCAAACATTAAATGTAACATATTATTGATATAGAGCAGGGTTTCCAAAACGGATTCATGGGGGAGTTACATGGGGTTTGTGAGTTGACAAAAAGCAAATAAATAGATCATAAAAATTAAAAATTACAAAAAATAAATAATTTTGAAAGTAAAAACAAAATACTTAATAAAAAAGATAAAATATTTTGTTTACCTGCATTTCATAAGACCAATAACCAACATCAGAGAACTGTAAATATACAAATGTTTTATTAAATTATTTAAATATTAATTTTAAAGGTATAGTTCACCCCAAAATGAAAATTCTGTCATCAATTACTCACCCTCATGTCATTCCAAACCTGTAAGACTTTCGTTCATCTTCGGAACACAAATGAAGATCTTTTTGATGAAATCTGAGAGCTTTCTGTTCCTCCATAGACAGCTAGGCTTTAGGCTTTTATTCACAGCGAACAAAAACTCAAGCTCAACCACACCTGCTTAATGTGCAAGAACAAACCTCTTATGGAAGCTCAAATGTACTGCATAACACTCGAGAATGAACCTCATTGGTTCTCGCACATGAAGCAAATATGCTTGAGCTTCTGTTTACCACAACTGATGTGTGAGTTAATGAATGTTTTTGTTAAAAGCCTAAATTAAATCTTTTCATCATTAAAAAAAAGTGATCGTGTCTTTTCAGAAAATTTGGACTAAAATGTAATATTCATATGGAATAGTCTTTGATCTCTTTATGAACGTTTTGAAGCGTCAAAGTGTCAATTGCGTAGATGTCTATGGAGGGACAGAAATCTCTCCGATTTCATCAAAAAGATCTTCATTTGTGTTCAGAAGATGAACAAAGGTCTTACGAGTTTGTAACGACATGAGGGTGAGTAATTAATGACAGAATTTTCATTTTTGTGTGAACTAACCCTTTAAAAGCTCAGGGTAAATACTTCAAGTAAAAATTTAGATCAAAGGGGTTTCAGCTGACAAAAAAGTTTGGAAATCCCTGATATAGACTAAATACATGAAAATGCATAATTGTGAGTTGTGCCAGATTTGGGAGCATCGAGAAACCAGCTAACAGGGCTAGTATCCTGTTAATGTAAGAGGGGTGTTTATGTGCCAACGATGTGCGTGATGTTGTAAATATGTTTGTTTCAGACGAGCCAGAGACACGGGATGCGTGGTGGGAGGAGATCCGTCAGGAAATAAAGTCTCATGCCAAAGCTCTCGGCTGCCACGCTGTGGTGGGGTACAGCGAGTCCACCAGCATCTGGTACTTAACAAACACACACACACACAGATAGAACTCTGAGGATGTTTTCAAACAAAACTTATTTGACTCCAGTGCTTCACATTGTCCACAGCAATATTTGAAGGCACCTCATTATTTTCAGATTTTTGTGATTTACTGGAAAAGGATTGATTTTTAGAACTTGGCATAAGTAGAAACATGTATATTCATTATAAAAATGCCCAGAGATATTTATGATTTTTATTAATTTGCATAACTCTTCCAGGTCTAGAAATAACATTTTTAAAATTAGACTTCCATATATCCAGGTTTTTCAGTAAAGTTGTTGACAGTTGTTTTGGCTTCTTTAAATGCTTGCCTGAACAGCTGAAATCTGTCTTTGCCAAAAATGCGATTTTCTTAGCTGATCAAAACTAGGGATGGGCATTTTTCCAAAATATTGTATTCGAATATTTGGCCTCGTAAAAAACGAATATTCGAATATTCATTTATTTAAATGACGTCACGAGAAAGGCGTTATTTTTTTTAATTCATCAAGATTTTGTAACCATTTCTGAACAAGCTTATGATTAGGCAATAAACACAAGTTTATGTTATATATTAAGGTTTCTTTTAGCTAAAAAAGCATAAAACAATATGTGCAAACAAAAAAATATAAAGAGCATTTAAGCTCAAGCAGCGCGAACGAGAAAAACGCTAATAAAGTAGACAGCGCCAGTTATGGTACAGAACGTACATATACACTCGATTCAGTATATGGTTATTGTGTTTGTATTGTTTCACATGTTCACGTTGAGAAAAACAACAATATCCACATGCTCAGGTGAGAAAACGTGCTGCACTGACAGACGTTGCAGAAGACACAAAGATAACTGTGTGCTAAGCTAATTTTCTAACAGTATGTGACGATCAAATTAAATAAACTTGTTAAACACACTCCACAGCGCCACCCGCTGCATTTATTTATAACTGCGAGTTTTAGTGCTTAGGATTTATCATGGATTCACTGCATTTACAACCAGCAAATCAACATAGTAAAATTTGAATAGTATTTTTATTTTTCGAATATTAAATACATTTCGAATATTCGACTATTTGTGCACACCCATAATCAAAACATAAATGCAGTACATCGAGTTCATCAACACCCCCAAAGCATGCACATTCCTATACCTCTTCCTGAGCCGACATTTCATTAAAGTAACATTAGGCAGTTTTAATTTATATCTGCTTCTTCATCTGTGTTTTAACCAGAGATTCTGTACTCTTCCAGAAGGTGCGTAATAGTGCCACCTACATATAACAGTGAAAACATGGATTGATGGAAAAGAGTTAAATTGGGCACTTAATTTTTAAGAGTGTATGTAAGATATACATGGCTTTCCTACTAACCAGAAGAGCTAAATTCACATCAAACTAACTTGGGTCTTTACCAAAAGCATGTGGAAACATCCTCAAAAACAGCTTCCTCATCCCGTTCTGTGATGAAACGCTCTGATTATGTGCTTTTTATGTGTGTTTGCAGTGAGGAGGTGTGTATTCTGTCAGCATCAGGCACTGCTGCGATCCTCAGCTCCCGTTTCATGCAGGACGGCCCGTTGGACACCGATCACAGGTTGTCACGGCAACCGCTTGTCTTTTCTGCAGGGTCAGAAAGGGTCGAGGGGGATATGGGTAGTACAGCATCATTAGGGTAGGTTAATGACACACACATGCACATATACACACACACACCTTTGGCCCCCTGCTAAGGGTATGGCATTAAATGATGGACAAAAAAGCGCAAGTGCAAGTAAATTATAGCAGTGTGAGCGCAGTGACAAAGCTTGCACATAAAATTTAAACCTGAAGAAATCGCAAATCCCAAACTCAAGCACAAAAAAAAAAATATATGATAGTGGACACAAATCAACACATTGTGATGAGAAATAGCAAAACTACGAGTCCTGACAGGTTTCAGACGTGCCGAACTGACCACAAGCATGAGTTCTTTTCTACACGTGCACAAGCTAAAATCTTCACAGACACAAGTCAGTTTTGACGGGGTGCAAACACAACGGGGTTACACAAACCCTAGTTACACAAATGAACTATAATCTATGCATTTCCATTCAAATGGAAACTGATAGAAGGGCATTAGTCTTAAAAGACTTCTTATCCTGTGGCTCCCTCTAGTGAACAACATTAATATCACACCCTTCATCTTTTATTTGAAATAGCTGACCATTTATAATTTGCTGTTAGCCTCCCGAGCATCATACATTTATGAAACTAATCATGTTTGCCTTAATGGAAACTTGCTGCTCCAGTGCAAAAAGAATCTTACAGCTACTAAGACATATGTATTAACTCAGAAAGAAAATGTATTCCTTTAACACTCTGGGGTCGGCGGTCACGATGGCGTGATCACTGCATTTTTTTTCTAACCAGTGTGAAAGAGACTCAAAATACTCTGTCAATGTTGCACATACAATTAAGAGTTATACACCATTTTAACCCTCAGGGGTCTGAGGATTTTTGGGACCCTGGGTAGGGTTGCACCAGCCGTTCGTAAGTTCTTTCTTAAATTGGAACGTAAAGTCCACACTAGTGGCTTAGTAACTACTAGCTAGTTTGTAACTAACTCTGTACTTTATTCGGTTGCACCATTTGTTCTTAAGGCAGAACGTAGCTAGTAGCTCGTAAGGTCTCCGTAAAGTAATGCGTAGTCGCATAATATGACGTTTACCTTCAGTGATCCTTCAAATACAGGAGCAGAAGTTGTTGAAATTACGTGAATTTCAGTTTATCCTTCATTCTGACTTATTTTGCCTCACGTAGCTAACAGTAATAAGTTCCCATTAAATATAATAGCCTACTACTTAATCATAAATGTTTTTATATGTAAATAACATTCAGAAACTGTATTTGTAACGAAATTAATAAGGATCAATAAATAAATACTGAAACAACAACAAAAACATAAGAAATTACATTTATTGATTATGACTGATTTTATTTGACATGCACAACACGGAGTGATAGGACCGATGCACACAGCGGTGCGCTGTTTAACGGGTTCGTGTTGAAGAGTGTCTAACAAAGTAATCTTTTCACATGATGTTCTCTCTCTTAAAATTTAAGAGAGTGTAAATGTCAGCAGCATCATATATGTGTAAAGAATGAAGTCTGTCAGGTAAAACAAGAGCTTATTGATGCAGTTCAGTCAGTCTGCTATTTTATTCCAACCGTTACTCCTGATAGGAGGCTTCCGTAAATATTTAGTGTATACGTAGAGTTACGCTTCAACTAAGTTTAATGGTGCAACACAAAAATATTTAGTAGTGCGTAAGTTGTAACTTAGTGCCCATTTACGTAAAAACTAGTCTACGTTGTAACTTGCGCACAGCTGGTGCAACTGGCCCCTGGAGAAGTTTTGACATACCCTGACATTTGTGCTTTTTTCAGTTGTTCATAAACATATTAATGGAAAAAGTGTCTTTACACTGTATTCAGCACAAACTAGGCTACAATAATATGTGAGGAACATGTATGTACATGTTTGTGTTTTTGATGGAATAACGTTTATGCGTGGTTATTGAAAAAACAAAAAACTTAAGTCACTGAAATAAAGACAAAAAATATATATTAAATCGTTGTTCACAAAACCTTTGGGTATTTGAGGTTGTAGACTAGAGTTTTTGCTTCAAAATGAGGTAAAAATGATGCTGCCTGCTTGTTCATATAAAACAATAGAGAGATAAATAATGCATAAATAATGAGGCCTTTCAGTCAGGTAGGCTGTGAAAAAACCTGTGAGACAATGATTATGTCTCAAGCTCATGGTGTATATCAAACATACAGAAAAAACAGCAATACTGTGAAATATTATTACAATTTAAAAAATATTCTTTAAAATATAATGTATTTCTGTGATTCAAAGTGTCTGAACAATTATGTTATCTCTGTGGCATTTCATAGAGGCTTTTAGCTTAAAAGCATGCACATTTGGAGAAATATTGATGGATTCTCATATGTTTGTCAATTTTCTATACAGAGGAGTAATATTCAGGATTTATTGTCATTACAATGAGTGCTGGATACTGTGTTTACAATTCATACTTGAAGCCGGAGGGCGCTCTGCCCCTTTTGTCCACAAATGCCTGAGCACTAAAGAAGAATAGGCAATCCAGGAAATAACCGAACTAACAGAGGCCAGAGATCGCTAACTAAGGCTATTCAAAACACTTTTCAAGACAGTAAATACACGGTTGAGACGATGAATGCATGCATTGACTCTGAATTTGCGTCTGAATAGCGCTGGCTCCGTGGGCGTGGCCGCATTAGCGGATAATGAGCTGAATCACAGACTTCTGACATGGCTCTCTTTTCATACAGATTACATAAACACAGAAGATTTGTTTTCTGACTTGCACGATTTAAAACCTGACATTTCAACGTTTTTTAAGACACAAGTCTATTTTTTTGTGATTAGTATTCACTAAGTTACAGTTCATTTTCTGAGAACTATCAGATTGGACTTCATTCAGAGGGAGACGAGAGATCACGCATCATGTTAGTTTTCTTTATTTTACAAAAAGCACAACATTCTGTTTTTACTCTGAGTGTACACAAATAAAAGAAAATATTCCACAGATTAAAATGGTGTATAACTCTTAATTGTATGTGGAACATTGACAGAGTATTTTGAAAAAAAAATGCGGTGATCACGCCTGCGTGACCGCCGACCCCAGAGTGTTAATCTGTGGAATATCTTCTTTTATTTGTGTACACTCAGATGCATGATCTCTCATCTCCCTCTGAAGGAACTCCAATCTGATAGTTCTCAGAAAATGAACTGTAACTTAGTGAATACTAATGACAAAAAAATTAGACTTATGTCTAAAAAAACGTTGAAATTTCAGGTTTTAAATCGTGTAAGTCAAATCGAAAACAAACATTCTGTGTTTATGTAATCTGTATGAAAAGAGAGCCATGTCAGAAGTCTGTGATTCAGCTCATTATCCGCTAATGCGGCCACGCCCACGGAGCCAGCGCTATTCAGACGCAAATTCTGAGTCAATACATGCATACATCGTCTCAATCGTGTATTTATTATCTTGAAAAGTGTTTTGAATAGCCATAGTTAGCGATCTCTGGCCTCTGTTAGTTCAGTTATTTCCTGGATTGCCTATTCTTCTTTAGTGCTCAGGCATTTGTGGACTAAAGGTGTACAGAGCGCCCTCCGGCTGCAAGTATGAATTCAAAACACAGTATCCATAGTAATGACAATAAATCCTGAATAAATATTACTCCTCTGTATAGAAAATTGACAAACATATGAGAATCCATCAGTATTTCTCCAAATGTGCATGCTTTTAAGCTAAAAGCCTATATGAAATATCATAGAGGTAACATAATTGTTCAGACACTTTGCATCATAGAAATACATTATATTTTAAAGAATATAATAGAATGCCATTATTTTAAATTGTAATAATATTTCACAGTATTGCTATTTTTTCTGTATGTTTGATTTACACCATGATGAGATGTGAGACATGATCAACAGAGGGTTTTTTCACAGCCTTACCTGTCTGAAACAACTCATTATTTATGCAGCTCATTAGAGCTCTTTATGCAATTCTTTTGTCTTCTCAGGTGAGAATCATCCATTATTCATGATTATTCAAGCCTCCACGCATACTGTGTTTCTTGACCAAAGATGTTTTAGAAAATTTAAATCTCTCTATTTTTTTATATGAACAAGCAGGCAGCATAAGTTTTACCTCAGTTTGAAACGAAAACTCTAGTCTACAACCTCAAATACCCAGAAGTCTTGTGAACAAAGATTTAATTATATATTTTTTGGCTTTATTTCAGTGACTTAAGTTTTTTGTTTTTTCAATAACCACGTATAAACGTTATTCCTTCAAAAACACAAACATGTACAACATGTTCCTCACAAATTATCGATATTTTGCATAAAAGATATTTACATATAGTCAAAAAATAGCTGAATTTATAAAAATGACCCGTTCAAAAATTTACATACCCTTGATTCTCAATACTGTGTGTGGTTACCTGGATGATCCACGACTGTTTTTATGTTTTGTGATGGTTGTTCATGAGTCTCTTGTTTGTCCTGAACAGTTAAACTGACCAACATCCTTCAGAAAAATCCCCCAGATCCTGCAAATTCTTCAGTTTTCCAGCATCTTCTGCATATTTGAACTCTTTCCAGCAGTGACTGTATGATATTGAGATCCATCTTTTCACACTGAGGACAACTGAGGGACTCAAACACAACTATTAAAAAAATGCTCCAGAAGGAAACATGATGCATTAAGAGCCGGGGGGTGAAAACTTTTTGAATTTGAAGATCAAGATAAATTTTACTTAATTTGTCTTCCGGGAAACATGAGAGTATCTTCTGTAGCTTCCGATGGGCAGTACTAAATGAAAAAATGTAGATATTTAAACAAAATAAGACAAATTTGGACATCTTCATCTTGTTCAAAAGTTTTCACCCCCTGGTTCTTAAACTGACCAACGTTCTTAAGAAAAATCCTCCAGGTCCTGCAAATTCTTCAGTTTTCCAGCATCTTCTGCATATTTGAACCCTTTCCAGCAGTGACTGTATGATATTGAGATCCATCTTTTCACACTGAGGACAACTGAGGGACTCAGACACAGCTATTAAAAAAGGTTCAAACATTTACTGATGCTCCAGAAGAAAACATGATGCATTAACTATTCAGGACAAACAAGAGACTCATGAACAACCATCACAAAACATAAAAACAGTTGTGGATCATCCAGGTAATCACACACAGTATTAAGAATCAAGGGTATGTACATTTTTGAACGGATAATTTTTATAAATTCAGCTGTTTTTTGACTATATGTAAACATCTTTTATGCAAAATATCTAATTCAGGACAGTAGTAAATAAAAAAGAACACACATTTTGCATGATCCCTCTTATTTTGTTAAAATAATTAACAATTTGCAGATTCTGCAAGGGGTATGTAAACTTTTGAGCACAACTACAACAGTGTGTATGTATGTGTGTGATATATATATATATATATATATATATATATATATATATGCCATCAAAGGGGTGGGGTGATGAATGTACTGTAAATGTTAAAACTTAGTAAAGAAAAAAAAAAATAAAAAAATTGGATTTGCGATTTCTGCAGGTTTTCATTTTATGTGCGAGCTTTGTCACTGTGCTCACACTGCTGTAATTCACTTGCATGCTGTTTATGTGCTTGCACTGTTTTGTCCATCATTTAACACCATACAAGGGGCTTTTAAAGGAATAGTTCACCCAAAAAAAAAAAAATTGATAATTAACTCTCTCCCTCATGTTGTATCAAACAGCAAAAAGGGCATGAAATGAATTTTTTTTTTTTTAATTTTGAAAATTTTATTTTAATAAAGACAGGATGAGCGCAAAAGCCATTTAAAATCACAGCATGGATATCAAAGGATTTATTGAGCAATATTTATATTTATTAATAATGGACCCTTTTCACAGACCGTAATGATGCATTCCCACGGTTAATAACCCTCTGGGTCGATGAACGCACCGGTGCATTTTGGTTGATTTTTTTTCACCTAGCAGCAAATTTAACTCAAAATACTTTATTTATAATCATACAGATAAAAGCAATACATTATTTTATACTACTTTTATACGTGTCCACTTACTATCAAAACAAAACATTGTGCTTTTGTAAAATAAAGAAAACAAAAACGGTGTGCTTTCTGCTGCTCTATGAACTATTTTGAAACAAAAAAGGAGAAACAAAAAAAAATGAAACAAAACTCAGCGAATACTTGTCACACAGACATGAACAATACATCTGTAGAAACACTTAAGTGCCTGCTTTTAAATTATCTAATTCAAAACTAAACAATATTCTTTCTTTATGAAATCTGTATAAAAAAAAGAGCGATGTCCAGTTGTTTGCGTGTGACCTAATTACCGCTTATGTGAACACACCTACAGCCAGAATGCTCTAATCATAAGGTAATGATCTGAATCGACCCATGCAAACAGTCAACACTCACGTTAAACAATTAAACGCATCAAGTTTCATCAGATTCATTTACTTTACATCGTTTTGGGATGCAGTGAAAAATAGAAGAAGAAGAAGAAGAGAACGATTGTGGTTCTTAGTTTAATTTTGAGGAGCAGCTTGATCCAACCGAGGATATATTTAACGGGTAAGTGCTATATATATTTTTTTTTTTTACATTGACGTACAGTTTGGCTTTTCCCGAACTATATTGCTATACTTAGAGAGGAGTGAAATCGATGTTTATTGTTAAAATATAAAATGTCTTTGTTATAAGCAACATATTACAACTGTAGGATGAACATTTATGAGCTCTATAACAGTGGTTCTCAAACTGGGGTACGCGTACCCCTGAGGGAACGTGAGGTGACGAGGAGGTACGAGTTTTGCCATTAATTTAATTCTACCCCACCTTAAAATAACATTAAAACCGAGCAAACATTATATACAGGCAAAATGTCGTAAATACATAACATCCAGTCTTTTGTGGTCAAAACTGACTGCATCCGTACAAGCAGCGTGCAAATATGTTGCTTGCAGAGTATGCTGTCTTAGCAAATCGCACAACATTACTGCCATTGTCGACAATGTACCAATGTACCTTCTGAGTTCTTGTTTTTAATGTTGATAATATATTTTACGAGCAAGAATGCAATTTCTCCCCAAATATCCACACAATTGCAAATGTGACATTGATTTTATCAGTTCAACAAAAAAAATTTAAAGTGAATATTAAGTGATAAACATTTTAAATGGAGTATTGTCAGTGTTGTTTGCTCAATTTTGCAACAAAATAATAGTTCCAACGAAAGCCACAGAATAAATGCAACACGCAGTGGTGTTTCCTGAATGAATCTGTGGCTTTGAACGAATTGAGTCAAAGATTCAATGAGCCATTCATAAATACAGCCACTTGCATTGTTACTGAATGAATGACTCGATGATTCACTTACTAAGACAGTGACTTACTGCCACCTACTGGTGTTTAATATTTAGTTTAATATTTAAAAATATTACATATTTCTCTATTGAACCTTTTTATTTAAAACATTATTTATAGTGATCGACCGATATTGATTTTTTTATAACCGATACCGATTATTTGCATGTTTATGTACCTGATAACCGATATGCAGAACCAATATTTATTTACTGTTATACTTCTGTTTTTGACAATTATTACAACACAAATGAGCTGAACAAACCATTTTATTTATAACAATCACTCCCTCCTTGCATACAAAAAAAAAAAAAAAAACTTTACTGAATAATATTAGCTGGAATATATAACATTGTCAGGAAAGTAACAAACAAAACAGCATACATCATTGAATTTTCCAACTAGTTTTATTAATTATTATGTTTTGTCGGTCTAGATCATGAAATGCTTTCTGACAAAGTGCTGTAACTTATCTATGCATTTACACAAAACTATAACCGCGATCGCGTGTGGAGATACTAAATAATTTCCACAGAGCTGCATTTATTTAGATTTGTATTAACTAAATAATGGTTAGCTATGTAGTAAATCAAATGATTATATAATCTAATAAAGTTAAACAGCACTTGTCAGTTGGCATTTTATGATCTAAATTTAATCTAACGTTAAATCATGAAATGCCAACTGACAAAGTGCTGTTTGACTATAACTTAATCAACCGCGATCGCGCATGGAGATAATAAATAATTAATTTCCACAAAGCTGTAGGCTATATTTATATGTGTATTAGCGAAATAATTGTTATGTAGTAAATGATAATATAATCTAGGGTGTTTAAACAAGATAATCTTGTCAAAAGTTTCATTCAGTGGCCATGCTTAAGCCTCCTGATCATCCGTCAGTTGCTAAGCAATATGAACGAACTTTTTCTTCTAGACTAAAAGTGAGCAATTGTTTAGAAACAAGCTGCATAAATTAACTATATCAGGAATTTATGTCTCAGATCTCATTTGTGCATGTCTGTTATGTTAAATAAAGTTGATTAATTAAAGCAAACCAAGTAGAACATATACTTTACCTGTGCACTGAGTTGTTGTTGACTGATCTCGTCAGACGGAGGAAGTCTCAAAACGGCCACAAGATGGTGCCGTAAATCGGCGAATCCGATATTACAAAACCGATACCCGATTATGGAAAAATGCTTAAATATCGGGAAAAATATCGGTAAACCGATACATCGGTCGATCACTAATTATTTATTTTAAAAAGGTATTTATAAAGGTAAAAAATACGCTGGAAAACCAATTTAAGGGGGCAACTATAATTGTCTCTTAATGGAAAAGGTGTGACTGCGGTCTAAGTGGAAGAAAGGGGGTACGCATAAAGATGTTAAATGCTTCAGGGGGTACTCCACTTTAAAATGTTTGAGAATCACTGCTCTATAATATAACATAAATTATATATATTATGTTATAAAAGTAATATGAATGTTTAGACAATAGGGATGGTAAGATTCACCGATTTGCATCGGTGCATCGGCATAAAAGCTTACGATGCGATGCATCGATTTAAATAAGCGTGCATCGGATACATTTGGCATTTGTATCGCGATGCATCGTTTCTAACATATCTGCATCGGTAAAAAACTATTTATTCATATATAATTATTAGCAGATGCGCTATTCTTTTACTATTTATAAAGCGACCAATATGTTATGTAACTTTTAGATTGATTTCTCCTTTCTGAACTGTTGCATTCAGCGCGTTCTCTCATCACCACTGCAGCTGCTACGTGATTATGACGTATCACAACAACACTACGGAGACCGAGAGGTGTCCTCCTGAGAGTTACCACCAAGAACGGATTGATTTTAAAGTTTGCTTCATCCTGATCATGTAGATCAACTGATTTTCCTGAAGAAAAACCTTAAAGTAGGACATTTAAGCTAATCTGCTTTACAACAGTCTGTGACTGCCAATACTAGTTTTTCTTATATATATATATATATATATATATATAATATAATATATACATATATATATATATATATATATATATATATATATATATATATATATAATATAATATATACATTTTTGTTTACCTGTTTGTGAAAGGTTTTCATTTGTTTTGCTTATGTTAAAAAAACAGCACCTGCTTTCTGCTCACTGAGTTAGCCTGCTGAAATCACATTAGCCTGCTGGCAAGTTACAGAACATTTATTTATTGTTTATCCCTGAGCAGCATTCTTAAATGTGTGAGCTGTTAAAAGTAACTAGAGACAAGACAGGAAAAGAATGTCTGTTTTTATTTAATCTTTTGGTTTTGTGAAAAAACTAATATTTTGTTTGTGAAAGAGCCAGATGGCACTTAAGATACTTTAAGATAAGATTTCTGTCGGAACAAAATAAATAAAAGTTAAATATCTACATATTGAATTGCACAGCATATTATTTTTCTCCATTGCATCGTATTACACTGAATCACATCGTGTAGAATCTAATCGGAATCGTATCGCACCGCATCGTAATAGTAGTGAATCGTATCGCATCGGTAGCTGCCTATATGTATCTTTTAATGTATCGCATCGTTGGCTATGCATCGAGATGCGTATCGCATCGGCCTCAGTTATGGAGATACACATCCCTATTAGACACGATTTCATTGGCCTGTTTTGGATAGTTTATGAAGTGCTCACTGTAAAATACTACATCATCAAAGAAGCTTTTGTTAGCAGATTTCTGCTCAGATGTAAGTTTTGAATGTGCTAAATATACAGGGAGTGCAGAATTATTAGGCAAGTTGATTTTCTGATCATATTTTTTTTCCAAGCACATTTGACCAATTCCAATCCACATCAATCTTAATAACTACTATTAATATTGTTTTTAATCATTTATAAGTGATATATAATTGTTCATGAAGGCTGGAAATGAAGAATGCCCTATATTCAGGTGTGCAGAATTATTAGGCAGGTTTTCTTTTACAGATAAAATGAGCCAAAAAAGAGATTTAACTCAGACTGAAAAGTCAAAAATTATTAAATACTCATGAGAAGGACGCAATACTAATGTAATACTAGAAATTGCAAAGTTAAAGCATGACCATTGGACAGTGAAATGCTCATTGGGTCAGCGGGGTCATACAAAAACAGCTGGAGAAGAAAAGACACGTTAACTGCAAAATAATTAAGAATTAAGGTGAAGAATTAAGTGTGAAACCATCAGGAACCCTTTAGTCTCCAGCGCCACCATTTCCCAGTACTGAAACCTACCTGGAGTCTTCAGAAGTGTGAGGTGTCAGGATCTCAGAGACTTAGGTTAGGTGAAGAATCCTAAAAAATGACCCGCTCTTAATAAGAATCACAAGCTGAAGTGTTATAAAATACATGAAGACTGGGTTTTTATAGGCCTTATAGACAGACAGCTTGAGAGTGACTCCTGAAGGAACAGCACCACATCCTGTTGTACCACTGTTTGAAGAATTTATCTTCCAGAATCTGGCAGTAAGGTGTGGGAGTTCACTTTTAGTCCATCTCTTATCCTGAAATGTCCATCTTGCAGAGATGGACTAAATGATCTTCCAAAACTTACTGCCAGATTCTGGATGATAAATTCTTCAAACAGTGGTACAAGAGGATGTGGTGCTGGTCCTTCAGGAGTCACTCTCAAGCTGTCTGTCTATAAGGCCTATAAGGTCTGTCTTTGTTCTATTGTAGTTTGTTTTCTTTTGTCTTTCTTTATCACAGTTTATTTGTCTTCAGTAAGCTTGAGAGTTTTTTAGGCTAGTATTAATTTAGCTAGTATTATTTATATATATATATATATATATATATATATATATATATATATATATATATATATATTATATATATAATATATATATATATATAATATATATTATATATATAATATATATAATATATAATATATATATATATATATATATATATATATATATATATATATATATATATATATATATATATATATATATATACATACATGTTGCTCACATATTATTGTAGGCCTGTTTGTGTATACAGTGTAATCCGACTTTAGTTAATATATTTATAAGAAACTGGAAAAAAGCACAAATATCAGGGCGTGTCAAAAATTCTCCAGGGCCCAAAAACACCCTCAGACCCCAGAGGGTTAATGTAATAAATCTTTCAAATAAAATCTGTTTTTTTTTTTTTGTTTTGTTTGTTTTTTAATTTTTAAAATGTTAATCTTTTTTCTAAATACATGTTATAGATCTTATTGTGAGCAATTCATCAGTGCATCATTTTATTTATGATTCTTTTCTTTCTTTTTTTTCTTTTTAAATGTTTTGACCTCATATTTTTTAATCAAAATGTACTTCTCTCTGATGACATATGTAGGACTTCTCCAATAATTTAGTAAATTTAAATCTGCTCCTGCATGCTTGCATTCATCTGCCTCCACTTTTGAGTGCAACGGCCACATCTCAACCAATCCAATCCACCTTATTCCAGAGGAGCCTACTGCGTTTTGAATTATGGGTGGCACTTCCAGTTTGGGGAACTTCCATTCAAAAAGACTGAAATTAATCATTTCAAATAATAAGGTTGCCCTACAAATGAATCTTATCCGTCAGTTTATCTAAATTAGCTGTCAATTTTCCTTCATGTTTTATTTTCAGACGTGAGAATAATGTAATGCTTGGTATTTTAACGTGACATGTTTAACAACAATATCTTTGGCAAGAGCTCTGTTCAGTCACTGCTTTCTTTTCATCATGATTTTTTTGACAGAAATTACTTTGAAATAGTATCATGCAATGTTGAAGTTTATGAACATTTTTGATTAAGGCAACGTATATTACATAATACAGATATTATATTATTATATTACTACAGTGTTGTTTAACCCGTCCGTTATTGCTCTAGAAAAAAATTGTGATTTAGGGTTATTCATGGTCTGTTGAAAGTACCATGTTGATGCTTTTTCACTCTTAAATGTCCATTTAATGTTGGGTGGTTGAAGGGTGAGTAGAATAATGTCATCTCATTGTACCCAGTTTAAAAAACATATTATTGCGTTCATAGAGCGAGCCTTTCACTTATTGTTTACAGCCTAATGGAAGTTACACCCATAATTCACGTCATGGGGCATAGGCATAAGGTGGATAAACAATCAATGCATTGAACCAAATAACAGCCTCTATTTTTTTTTCTTTTTCGACAGTTACACTTGAATGCACAATATCATAATACATAAGAAAAGATCTGTTTGTACTTCCGTTTCATCATGACTTTAATAAAAAAGGTGCAACTTGATTTTGTTTATTGTCAGTTTTGATTTCATGGTGAGGTTAAAAGTCAAACAGATTTGGAACAACATAATTGTAAGTAAATCATGACTTAAATTTCATTTTGGGTGAACTTTTCCTTTAATCTCAATACTAAACAATACTAATTAAATCGGTGTGTGTGTGTGTGTGTCTGTGTATATGTTTGCTGAGGACTGTTTTTATAGCTACTAACCTAAAGACTTAATAACAAAGGGGCTAAAACATTTGGCTGTCTCTGAATATGTATGTTTTATGTTAAAAAATAATCTTTACAAATTTGTACGCTTACAGTATGTAAAGATAGTTTTCTTCTGTTTATGGCTGGCTGAGTCTGTGTGTGCCCTTGTGTTATTGTTTATGTACTAATTGCAGTATTTATTTCTGTAAGATTTGAGGAGGTGGCTCCCCCTGGCTGTGGGTTCTGTCACATACCATATGATGAGTTGAATATACCATTTCCTGCTCAGCTGACCTATTGCTGCTGCTGTCGCCGCTACAAAGTGCCCGATGTCCTCTTTACCACGATCGACCTGCCTACTGAAGCCAACGTCACGGGGAAGGGCTGCCTGATTCAGGCCAGGTAGAAACTGCACATAACATCCTGTCCAATTGAAATATTATTGTACTGGATACTGCACAGTATAGTGCAACAAAAAAGGTATAAATGGCTCTTGTTATTATTATTATTAATATTATTTTCTTAAATAGTTGATTTACAGTGAGTTTATTTTATAGTGAAACATTACGATATGAATATTTCTTGTTTTAATATTTTATTTAATAATAATAATTTTTATTATTATTATTATTATTATTATATAATAAGATTTTTTTTATATAAAAAAACTCATTAGATTTTCCCCCAAATCGTTCAGCCTTAGTAGTATGCAGTATTGTTTAATGACTTTGTAACATCACAACGTTGCATTTCCTTGAATTTTTTTAAAGTGTCCCAAGTGAATAATTAGTTAAGACTTCGGGTGAAGCTCAGGTCAAATGTATTGCATTGTGGAATACAGTGTTTCTCACGGTATGTTCTGGTTGTAAACTGTGCATTTTGGCAAATGTAATAGGTATTCTTTGCATCTCCACCCCACTGTAGGCTGTGTCGGACTAAAAAGAAGGCCCAGGGAGAGGGGAACGCCACATCCATTAGCAATCTTCTGCCGTTCCTAGAGTACGAGCTCCACACCCAGCTGATGAACAAATTGAAGCTACGGGGCATGAATGCTTTGTTCGGTCTGCGTATCCAAATCAGCGTGGGAGAGACCATGCTGCTAGGAATGGCGGTCAGTGTGCTATTACCCATAATACTCAATGTGTTTATAAATATGACTGTTTGTCCTGCTAATAGCTGTTGTTTGGTGCTTCCAGTCTGCAACAGGAGTCTATCTGACAGCATTACCCAGTCCAGGAGGAATCCAGATATTGGGAAAAACTCCCAGTGACATCACATACGAACAGCACATCTCCAATATGCAGAAGAAAATCAATGACACCATCGCTAAAAATAAAGAACTGTATGAAATCAACCCCCCTGTAAGTACATATACATGTCAAGGCACATTGTGAGGTGCAATTTACTTCTTAAATTATTTTATATTAATATATTTTTTATATTATTTTATTTTTTCTTTGTGTCCACCCATTCTTCTTTTTAAACCACAGCTAAACATTTTCTCTTTTTTTTCCATCATAGGAAGTTGTCGAAGAGATCATTGGATCACCAATTCCTGAACCCCGTCAGAGGTCCCGTCTCTTTCGTTCTCACTCAGAGAGCTCAGATGAGGTGTCAGAACTAGACCTGTCCCATGGGAAGAAGGATGCCTTTGTGTTGGAGGTAAATTGGCTTTGTACTAGAGGTTGATGCTTTGATGGATAAATTTGGAGATACTAGACTTTTTTGCGGAGTGAAAGATCTGATGTTTTAATGCTCTTCTAGATTGATGACACGGACGCTGTGGAAGATATTCATGCACTTCTGATTGATTCTCCCACCCCAGCAGGTACAAACCTCTACTAGACCACTGTTGGACTCTATGATGTGTTTACTGGACTATATATTCAGATATGTGTTTTGTACATTGTCTTCTTTTCAGGATTCTACAGCTGCAACACTGAAATCATGCCTGGGATTCAGAACTGGACTTCAGCTATACAGGTATCGGTCACCATAGTGAACCTGTCCATTTTTTCTGAATATTGCAGATAGAATGTTTACAACACACAATATTTCTTGATGTGCCACTTATTGACTCAACAGAAGCCAGCAATATTTTAATAAAGACCGGATGAGTGCAAGAGCCATTTCAAATCACAGCACAGATATCAAATAATTTTTTTTAGCAATATTTATATTTATTAACAATGGAACCTTTTCACAGACTGTGATGATGCATTTCCACAGTTATTAACATCATAAATCTTGCAAATAAATTAATACATATATATATATATATATATATATATATATATATATATATATATATATATATATATATATATATATATATATATATATATATATATATAATATAATGTACATTTATAACAATATAGTTTGAGTTTCTAATAGAAAGGTTGAGGGAGTGATAACAAAATTGACATTTTTCTCACCTCAGACCAACACATTTTGGCTTCCAACGATTATGAAAATAAGATAATCGAGGTAAAAGGATTACTGTACCGCTGCCACATTCCGTCCAGCGCACCTTCCTTTCCTTCACAGCGGTGCGCTGTCATTCCCCCCTAACCCAAACTTAACATCGAAATCAGCCGAATAAGAGAGTGATGTAAAATGCAGTCTACTATTGCTAAACTGCTAGACGTGTTTGATATTAAACAGTGCTATTAAAAGCACATTAAGCCGCGAAAGAAACGCTGTTCCCTAGGCGGCCACCTGTGTGCGTGCTCCGAGACGGGGCGGAACTCGCATAAGCAAAGTATACTATGGGTTTCAGATACGCACCTAAACGGTCAAATAGTCTACACACAAATAAATCAAAATGCCTTTTTGGTAAGTATCCTCGTAAACGCAGTCGGTTATGTCTAAAATGAACATCGAGAAAGTGCGCAGTAAGAGTAGGCCTATATTGGGTCCGTGCAGCTCTTAAAGGGACAGAAGCCAACTTCAGTGTCTGCTGCAGTCATTGTTAATCTAACAAAAAAGACAAAGATAAAATCACTCACTGCTCTTGAATGAATAACTTTTTTAGTTTTAAATAAGAATTAGTCTATTTTGAATGTATACATGAGTTATTTTACATTTTATTACTTTATTCAATTTTGGGTATTACTTTAGTTTAATTAGTTTTTGTTCGTATTTTATTGTTGACTGTCTACTTGTCCTCTGTAGCTGTTTTGATGAATTTTTACTTGCATTAATTAACCTAGTATTACTTTTTGCTGAAGTATGAATAATTGTGAAATTTCACTGACATTTAAAATGACTCATATCATGAAATAAGACTTTGGTCATATCACCCACCAATAATCGTGATTGCAATATTGACCAAAATAATCGTGATATGATTTTTGCCATAATCGAGCAGCCCTACAGGCAATCTCTCAACTTTTTTCTCTTTTGGAAATTTATAGAAACACAATCATGGATTTTTTTTCTTTTGCTATTGAAGCAAATGGGAAAGCAAAAATTGTGTTTGTTGTTGTTTCCGTTCACCGCTATAGAAGCTTACCTAGCTAGCTATGACGACTTTCACTTCTGAGAACCCTGGAAATGTGAAAAGGGTCCATGAAGACCATTACTGTTATCCTAAAATTTGCAGATAATTAATAAATGAAGCTAGTTTGAGATATGTTCACTTTAGAAAAACAGATTCATTGTCTATAATATTTGCATATTATACTTGTTTGTAATGTACTGTATCTGAGTTTTCAATGTATGGTGTAGAATCAAACATATTTTTGTGTGCTTTCAGATGTTTACCTCTGTGAGGGTCTTTCGCCTTAACAACGTCAACTTGACCAATCAGGGACTGAATAAGATTTTCAGTGACCTCTGTGAGAACCTGCTTAAGGTGAATACATGTTTTTTCCTTACATTTCCTATATCTTATTTATCTCAAGAGATCAGTTCTATCATGGTAGACCAGCTAAACCAAGTTAAATGATTTAAGCGTGCTTGGAAATCACTGCTCTAACTGGAATATATGTGTACTCTGTAGAGTTTGTACTTCAAACTGCGGTCGATGGTCCCTTGCTGTCTTTGTCACCTGAACTTCACCGTGGCAATACCTGAAGATGAGCTCATCCAGGTGAGAACACACCTGACCTTATTACTTTTTTGTTAAATATAAACTTATTAAACTTCCAGTTTGCAGTCTTGTTACTGTTGTGAAACAAAAAAGAAAATAATAATGGAACCCTCAAGATCTGTTTATCCTCTTGGGTTTCATTCTTATCCCTTTACCTCTGTCCCACGTAATCTGACAGGTGGCGGTGACAGCTGTGGCAATGAGCTTTGACAAAGAGCAGACTCTGGAGAATGGCAAACAAAGTGGGGACAAGACACTAATAAAGGGTAAGCATGTGCTCTATGTACCTTCATGTAGGAAACACCTCTCTGAAAAGCTGGTCGTCATGGTCTCCTGTTGAATGTCATTTGCAGCAATAACAGAAAATGATGAGCAGCTTCAGTTCAACCTGGAGCTCAATGCTGAAACGTCTTCTTCCAACCCTCTTAGCTCCCCGAAAGGTAAACCCTAGTGAATCCAAACTTCACCCGATGACCCCTTCAGTTCTTTACAGCTTTTTAAATGTTTGCCATAATCAATCCATCCAAACCTCTTGTCTTCTGTATGGTCACAGGGATGCTGGAGACTCTTTATTTGCTTGTTTATTTATTTAAAAAGTATTAAATATTTTTATTCTGACATTGAAAAAAATATTTTTGTATGACACATACAGATACAAAAAAAAAAGTTCGGAAAAGTTTGGAATAATTAAGTTTTTTTTTTTTTTTACTTTTTGAAAGGAGCCTCTAATGCTCACCAAGGCTTAGAATGATTTCTGATTTGATGAATTTGATTAATTATTGTAAAAATTATTATTATTATTGTTGAGCCATTCTACATTGAAATTTTATTTAAAAAATAAGGTAAATCCTATTTTCAGTCCTTTCAAAATTGCATTGGTTTCCTCTGTCACAGGTCTATCAGAGATTGGCAGCCATCCATCAGCCAAAGGTCAGTACCTGATTCGTTGCTTGGAGATCTGGAGGCAGCAGGGTGTTTTTTTCTTTTCATTTCTGCTCCTTTTGTGTGTGACAGTTTGAAGTGCTGCAGCACACACCCCAGCATCATCCATTTTACCCCTTTTTTCTTTTTTTTCTTTCTTTCTTTCTGTGTCTTGTTTCCTCTTCTCTTTGTCCCTTTGTTGTGTCATTGTATGTATGTGTCCACGGGATTTGTTCCCACTTGTGCACGTATTTGTGTGTGTGTGTGTGTGTGTGTGTATGTGTCTTTCTGTGTTTGTGTCTGAATGTTTGTCTATATTTGTCTATGTATGTATGTGTGTGTGTGTGTGTGTGTGTGTGTATGTGTGTGTGTCCAGCCCCCTCAGTTGATTACAGTTCCTTTGCAGACAGATGCAGCTCCTGGATAGAGCAGCTTAGACTGAAAGCTCACACCATAAGACGCGGATCAGTTAAAACAAGTAGGAGTACTCACGCAAACTCGCTTACATACACAGACACACATACACAAGCTCACATAGACCCTAGTCAGAGTAGATCTGCATATTTAAAGGGATCTTTAACTTCAAAGTTAAATCAAAATGGGACCAGTTTACTTTATATACTATGTTAATACAAATTGCATAAACATTTACTTGTAGTCTTATTGTGCAAGAAATGTATATATTAGGGATGCGCCGATATGATTTTTTTTCGAATACCAATACCAATTCCGATACCAATTTTATCAAACAACCATTGGCCAATTCCGATACCGATATTTGTCACTTGCTCTTATTTGAATTTTTGTCATTAAAATACATTAGTGTTTTGATCCTGTTTTAAGTTGGCACAAATGCATGCATTAAAGGGATAGTTCACCCAAAAATAAAAAAAATTGTGTCATTTATTGCTCACCGTGGTGTCGTTCCACATCCGTAAGACTTTCGCTCATCTTCGGAACACAAATTACGCTGTACACCGATTACATATCAAATTTCAAATTTACATTTAAAATGGCATCTACTCTGACTACAGTCTATACAAGCATCCTTACACACATACTTCCATGTCCTGCATCCAAAAGAGGACAAGTCTTGCTGCCATATGCCAATCCGATCTTATCCGAACTTGACTGACAGAGTGTGAAAGTTGAGGTTGAGTCCTAGTGAGAAACCTGTGATGAGACCATCATTCTTTCAGTTGTGCCACAGTGTTTTCATATTTGAGCTGGCTGATGAGACAAGTATGAATAAAGGCACATCACAGGCTGCCTCTGTTGCATATGATGCATAAATGCATTAGAAGTTTGGCTTTAAAGGTTATACAGTTTAGGGTTGGGTGTTATAACAAAAAAAAATCTCTTTTTCAGATGATATATAATATCTTGATATTTATGTAGATGCTCTGACATGGCAACTCAACAGCTACTGAAGATTCAAAATGGTTAATGTAAAAACACATTTAGTGTAAAATAATCAAGGTACAGTGCTCAGTGTAAATGATTACACCCCCTTTGAAAAGTAACATTCATCTCAATGAACACAAAAACAATTTCCATTGTAAAGCCAATATATTCCAGTATATCGCCCAGCCCTAATTGAGTCCACTGACCGATAGTTTGAGCGATGTTTTGGAGCTGCATGCACAATAGAGCTCTATGTAACAGTTGTGATGCAGCCCCATGTATGATGTTTTACAGCTTTGAGATTTTAAGCTCTTTCACACTCTTGATGGGAAAAAGTGTCCTCCCTTCTCAAAGCTTATCATCCTCTGATTTATCAAGGCAGATTCAACATGCGTGCATTCATTCTTTCTCTCCTTCTCTGTCTCTCTGTATTTGCATGGTGTTTATTTGCATGGTGCTTTGCTTTGCTTTGATCACACGCCGCTGATCTGCAACACAAATACACATATGTCTTTTTTCCACGGTCACACTATGTTTGTCTCGTCACATCCGTTGGTCTTGTAGAGCGTCCTCTGAAGGCCATGTCTGGTATCTTCCCACCCCCCTCTTTCTTTTCTCTCTTCTCTTTTTCTCTACCCCCTTTCTCTCTCGCTCTTTTACTCTCAACAGCATCATCTATGGAGAAGGCTAGCCCGTTGCCCGAGGGTCGCTCTCGTTCTCTTCGGTCAAATCGCTCCTACTCTGGCAGTTCTGTCGCAGTGGTCAAAATGACCCCGCTCTCGTTCATTCCTGGTGCAAAGATCATAAAATACCTCGGCATCATCAACATGTTCTTCATTAGAGAGACCACCTCACTGAAAGAGGTAGCAGTCTCACTCTTTTTACTACCCACCTCACATGTATTAAGAAATTTGCTTATGATGATTATTATTACTTGTATTACTTTTATTGTTAATTAAAAAATATATTAAATATTTAGTGTAATATTAAGGCTTTTAAAATGTATTTAATACATTTTAATATTTTAATATATATTTATATTTAATGAATTTGATATAACCATTTTAAATTAATAATTACAATAATAAAAATTATTAATATTAAATATTTTATATTAATGCCCTTAAAATTACAGTCATTAACATTAATTAAAAACATTATTGTTACAATTATTGATATTGTTAATTTCATATTAATATTTTATATATTAAAATAATTATTATAGTAATTATAATATTACACAATTAATATAATACATCTTTTAAATAAAGATAAAAAATAAATAAATATTTTTGATAATAATAATATAATTAAATTACAATTATTAACATTAATAGTCATGAAAATATAATTGATATTATTTATTGTATATTGTTTTATTATTAGCATTATAAAAACTTAATAGTATTAATATAATAAGTAGTGTTATTAAAATAATAAATATAATACATGTAATAATATTAAATATTTTGTAAAATAACATTAAATTAAACGTTAAAATATTCACATTAATAGTAATTAATTTATATTTTTTATAAATATGTAGTTTTTTACTGTTGTATATATTGTATTATTATTATTATTATTATTGTTATCATCATTATTATTACTGTGTTTTAGGAGGGAGGTGTTAGCGGGTTTCTGCATACGTTCATAGCTGAAGTATTTGCGATGGTTCGCGCCCACGTCGCTGCTCTTGGAGGGAATGCTGTCGTCTCCTACAGCATGAAGGAGTGTGTGTTTATGGAGAACCCTAACAAGAACCAGGTTAATACATACCACAGTCACACACACAGACTCATACACACTCAACCAATCACGTTTGTTAATTTATGCTGGTGTTGCACGTACTTTACAGGCGCAGTGCCTAATCAACGTCAGCGGGGATGCCGTTATCTTTGTTCGAGAATCTGAACTCGAGGCGGCTTCGGTACAGCCACAGTCAACCACCACACAGACCTCCAACGGTGGGGAAGGAACGTGAACCCACATACACACATCGACAAACTCAAGTAAATGAGTCTCAACATGAACCATGCCATTTGAAGAGATGTCACGCTACAATTACCAACCAAATCTCTAACAAGAAGTTAAAATCTAAACACGCATAACATGACGTGATTGGTTAGTTCGCCCATGTATTATATTTTAGCCCCTGTAAATGGCCAATATTTTTTTATTTCGGAATAATGTTTTTAAATCCCTCCTTCAGAAGCCTTTCAGAAAGGTCGTCTGCCATGTCTCTATGTGTTGTCCATTGTTGTTCACATTCCATTTTGTCCATATGTGGCGAAGGCAGCTACAAAATCCAAAAGATCTGTAAAATGCGTTTGTGTTCTCAAAGAGTGTGTAAACGTGTCAACGACTCCAAATGGCCATGTTTTATATTTAAATAAAGGAATAAACTACTGATGCACTCACACCGACATGCAGTTCAGGATTTTAAAAACTGGTTTCAAATTAGGCACTTCCTGTCATGTCCTACTGATCTCTTTAAAATCATGTCAAATGCTGGAAAAGTTGTTTGCTTTCATGTGCCACAATGTATGCTTTTTTTAAATCAAAATGTTTGGATCTGACTTCTTTGAGGCCGGTCCAGTTCTCTTGCATGTGCAATGCCAGTTAATCATTAAGAGAAAGAGATATTTCAGGGCAGAAGCGTGCTCACTGTAGACTGACACTTGAATGTACAGATGACTGGTCTGGATATGAGGTGGGATGCTCTGCTCCTGTGTTGACTGACTTTTATTGCTATTATTTTGTATATGTGTTTGCCTGAGGACAAATCAAAATTGTACATTAATAAGATATAATTAAATAAAACTATTATGGCTCTGTCCTTGTTGATTTCTTCCCTGTTGTTTAATGAGTAAGAAACAGTGGCATAACTTTGTTTTAAAAAGTGGGTGGGACAGGATTGTGTGTGTTGGGGGTGTGTATTGTAAATTGTAATTGTATCATTACAATAATAAATGCACAAAATTTATTGACATAGACATCATGTTTAATATGATAGTTTCCTCCTTACATCTACTACAGGTGCATCTCAATAAATTAGAATGTCATGGAAAGTTCATTTATTTCAGTAATTCAACTCAAATTGTGTAACTTGTGTATTAAATAAATTCAGTGCACACAGATTGAAGTACTTTTAAGTCTTTGGTTCTTTTAATTGTGATGATTTTGGCTCACATTTAACAAAAACCCTCCAATCTCAATAAATTAGAATACTTAATCCTTAAAAAAAAGGATATTTTAAACAGAAATGTCAGGCTTCTGAAAAGCATGTTCATTTCTATGAACTTATTACTTGGTTGGGCCTCCTTTTGCATGAATTACTGCATCAATGTGGCGTGGCATGGAGGCAATCAGCCTGTGGCACTGCTCAGGTGTAATGGAAGCCGAGGTTGCTTTTAGCGGCTTTCAGGTCATCTCCATTGATTGGTCTGGTGTCTCTCATCTTCCTCTTGACAATACCCCATAGATTCTCTATGGAGTTCAGGTCAGGCGAGTTTGCTGGCCAATCAAGCACAGTAACAACTGGTCATTGAACCAGCTTTTGGTACCTTTGGCAGTGTGGGCAGGTGCCAAGTCCTGCTGGAAAATGAAATCAGCATCTCCATAAAGCTTGTCAGCAGAAGGAAGCATGAAGTGCTCTAAAATTTCCTGGTAGATGCTCTGTTGACTGTGGACTTCAGAAAACACAGTGGAACAACACCAGCAGATGACATGGCAGCCCAAATCATCACTGACTGTGGAAACTTCACACTGGACTTCAAGCAACATGGTTTCTGTGCCTCTCCTCTCTTCCTCCAGACTCTGGGACCCTGATTTCCAAATGAAATGGAAAATTTACTTTAATCTGAAAAGAGGACTTTGGACCCCTGAGCAACAGTCCAGTTCTTTTTCTCCTTAGCCCAGATAAAGCACATCTGACGTTGTCTTTGGTTCAGAAGTGGCTTGGCACGTGGAATGTGACAGTTGTAGCCCATTTCCTGAAGATGTCTGTGTGTGGTAGCTCTTGATGCATTGACTCCAGCTTCACTCCACTCCTTTTGAAGCTCTCCTACGTTCTTAAATCGGCTTCACCTGACAATCTTCTCAAGCCTGTGGTCATTCCTTTCACTTGTACACCTTTTCCTACCACACTTTTTACTTCCAGTCAACTTTCCATGAATATGCTTTGGCACAGCACTCTGCGAACAGCCAGCTCTTTCAGCAGTGACCCTCTGTGGCCTCATTGTAGAGGGTTTTGATTATCATCTTCTGGACAACTGTCAAGTCAGCAGACTTCCCCATGACTGCTGTTGGGATTACTGACCTAAACCCAGTATTTATACCCTGAGAATGGTAATTTAATAGAACTTGAAATTACATATTCTAATAATTTGAGATACTGATTTTTTGATTTTGATGAGCAGCAAGCTGTAATCATCAAAATGAAGACAAAAAAGTCTGGAAATATTTTACTTTAATATATTTAAGTTTTTCTTTTTGAGTTAAATTACTTTTTCATGATATTCTAATTTATTGAGATGCACCTGTATAATACAATATATTGTTAGTCTCAAAAGTATTTACATTGGCCAATAAATACTTTGATCCGCTGTTAAAATTAAGTTGTCCTGATGGACGAGGGGTAGAATTTTTGTTCAGCGTGCCAGAGGTTCTTGGTTATAAACCGCCCTCGTGTTATTTATTTAATTTTTTTCTCATTAAAACCAAAGATGTTCATCAGTGATTGTATATCAAAAGCAGGGACACATTTCTGTGCATTTTGTTTGTAATTTCACCGGAACATATAGAGTCTGCGGCCGCAACAGCAATAGATTGAACCGCTCGTCCGTGTGAAGACTGCGCAGTGTGCACAAGCACAAAGAGAAAACTGTTGCGCCACTGATAACGGCGGCAACGAGCACTCAGCATGATTTCAAAAACAACACATTCCATTGTATTAGTATACATCCGTGCCTTGAGATGTTATAAAAAGTGGTGGGGACAATATCGACCCTGGCAAAAAGTGGTGGGGACATGTCCCACCCGCAAATTACGCCTTGTGAAGCTCTCGTGAACGTGCGCTGTTGCAGATCAATATTTATGTAAGTGGTAAATTATGTTTATGTTGCGTAAACAAAGCACTCACTTCACTTCATAAAATTGAGTTTAAGCCACTTGAGTCACATGGAGTACTTTAATACTGTCATTCCTACCTTTCTGGACCTTGGAGTGGTAGTTGCGTTGGATCTCTATGGAGAGACAGAAACCTCTCAGACTTCATCAAAAAGATCTTAACTTGTCTTCCAAAGATGAATGAAGGTCTTACGGATGTGGAACAACACAAGGGTGAGTAACTAATTACAGAAATTTAATTTTTGGGTGAACTAACCCCTAGTGTGGCCCATTAGCAGTTAGTAAAAGGGCAGTCAATCTTACTTTTTGGTATCAAATTAGGCCAATCTTATGAAACTAAAAAAAAAAAAACTTAGTTATGAAGACTTAAAAAAAAAAATTGATGACTTAACTTGTAAGACTAGCCTTAGTGGTTTATGCAATCGGCCCCAGGTTGTTCCAGATGATGATGAATTTGGAAACAATTTTAAGAATATATATTCTTATGATCAAATAAAATCTGGAAATATATGGAAATATATAAAAAAAAATTGAATATAATTTGCCCAAAAACCATAGTGATTGTGAACAAGTATTTTTTGATTCAGGTCTTTTCAGTGAATCAGTCGAACCGGTTCACAAATCAGCCTGAATGATTCATCCAAATCCTTTTTTAAATCTTCATCCGCTAATAATACTGAATGACTGTAAAAACCATAATGCAAGCAAAACCAAAAAGACACTAAATAGTTATAAATTCTAATCTGAATCGCTAGTTGTGGCCAGGCATTAAAAAAAATACATGTCCTAAATATCTGAGTTGGATATGGCTGCGCCCGAAATAGGCGTTTGTACATCAGTATTCAAATATAGTCTCCAAACTTCTAAAAATAAAACAATCAAAAAATAAACAAGACCATGAATGAAATTCCCGAATCCTACTATGACGAAGGCTTAGCTCGTGAATAGTAACGTAATTAGGTCAAGTTGATTTGATTTTTACCCTCCGGGATCGTCCAGTCATAGACTGTAAAACAAACAAACAAAAAAGGTAAGTTCAGTTAGGTAAATAATAAATTAAAAAAATAAATAATTAAATGTTTGGCTCATTTTAAGAATTTAAAGTCAACTTATGAAGAACTTTTATGAAGAATGAAAACGTCTGCCTTTCAGCCAATCGGTTAATTTTACTGGACGAGCGTAATTCATATTCATGTTGGTCAAACGTTGACCCAGGCAGAGCACGCCAACTTACTAACGTACACCAGTCAGCCAATCAATTTGACTTCCGCGAGCGTTACGTAGTTGATATTCATGAGCCAAATCTTCGCCATAGTAGGATTCGTTGGCAAAACAGCCACAGCCAGCGAACGCGCCTCTCTGTTCCTGCACGTCAGACGTGTCGCTCAGTCAGTCCTCTGCATTCAAACCTCCCTGATCTCCATCTTGAGGAGATTCCTACCCCATCTGTTTCCTTTAGGAGTTTATTATCCAAAAAATGGGAGATATAAGACTGCCGAGGCACATGTTCTTGTGGTGCCTTTCTGCTGTTTATATGTTTGCCTTTGCGTCTCTTTACGTACAGATTCCAGGTGAGTTTGTGAAGATTTTTAGTTTAACTTGTATGCATTGATTAACTAACTAAGAGTTTATCTGTGACGCATGCAACAAATGTCTTGTAGGCATAACGTTAAATTTTTAATGAACATACTCATCTGTTAAAACATTAGGTAATAGTTCGTATAAATCTCCAGGTTGTCCAGTGATTTTGCAGTGTAGAGATACAGTACTAGAGATGAAAATATTTTAAAGGGCCCATATTACATGGGTCTGTTTGTGCAGAACATCTCAGATTAGCATGTTGATGTCTGTTCTGAGACACCCAGACTGTAAGAATATTAGCCAGACTTTCACTCAAGAGGAAATGCATTGCACAAACTAATTTTTTTTTTTTGCCATAGTATTAGTATATTATCATGATTTTGGACATGTACATGATAATACCATGGTATTTGAATATGGTGATCATTGGGGTCCAAAAATATGAGACCACATTGACAATCTGAGATTCAAAATCAAATTTAAACTTGGAAATCAGCATTCTGAAAAACAACCAAACAAACAAAAACTAAAAGTAACATAATGACATTCACATTTCAGATTCTGCAGCAATTTTGTTGCAATGACCATGTGAACGCTCTCTTTCTTTAGGTCTGTATGGAAATGAGGGTTTGCTACCAGCTCGGTGGCAGCTGCGAGTGTCTGGTAAGAGTGTTGTGGAGCAGCTGAAGGATTCTCCCACACTGCTGTGGTTTGGTCCTCGTCTGGGTTTGGACACACAGCAGTGCATGGAGCTGCTCAGTCTGGCCGGAGCTCTGCTCAGTTTAATGACTCTGGCTTTACCGCCGCTCAGAGACTGCAGAGTCTTCCTGGTGCTCTGGATACTTTATCTGTCTCTCTACCAGGTACAAACTTATTTCACATGCGGATGCTACTAGTGATTGGCCAATATGAGGTTTTCAATGGCTGATGTATAGACCTATGGCTGATATGATGCTGATATATAAATACAATACAATTTAATAACAGCAAATCATTTGATGTAAATAAAATTGATTAAATATTTTTTACAATATTTTACACAGAAATTAGTATATACTGAAAAAGCTCTTTGGTATAAAGAGATTCACTTGGATTTGATAAAAGGAGTAACAGACTTTCCTTTAATTGTGCAATCATACACCATTATCGGCTGATGATGATAATCTCAATAATGGCCAAATTTTTGCCAATTAATTGGGCCTTACAGATATCCTACTTATTTGTTGTTGCCTTGATATAGTGATAGCCAATTAATATACAGTGGCATGAAAAAGTATGTGAACCCCTTGCAGAATCTGTGAAAATGAGAATTATTTTAATAAAATAAGAGGGATAATAAAAAATGCATGTTTTTTTTTTTTATTTAGTACTGTCCTGAGTAAGATATTTCACATAAAAGATGTTTGCATTTAGTTCACAAGACAAAACAATAGCTGAATTTATTAAAATAACCCCATTCATAAGTATGTGAACCATTGATTCTCAATACTGTGTGTGGTTACCTGATGATCCACGACTGTTTTTTTTTTTTTTGTGTGATGGTTGTTAATTAGTCTCTTGTTTGTCCTGAGCAGTTAAACTGAGCTCTGTTCTTCAGAAAAATCCTCCAGGTCCTGCAGATTCATCAGTTTTCAAGCATTTTTGCATATTTTAACCCTTTCCAGCAGTGACTGTAGGATTTTGAGATCTGTGTTTTCATACTGAGGGACTCAAACACAACTATTAAAAAGGTTCAAACATTCACTGATGCTCCAGAAGGAAACACGATGCACTGAGAGTCGGGGTGTAAACATTTGAACAGGATGAAGATGTCACAATTTTTCTTATTTCGTTTAAATATCATTGTTTTTCATTTAGTACTGCCCTTCAGAACCAACAGAAGATACTTGCATGTTTCCCGACAGAAAAACTAACTACAATTTACCTTGATATTTGAATTCAAAAGTTTTCACCCCTCGGCTCTTAATGCATCGTGTTTCCTTCTGGTGCATCAGTGAATGTTTGAACCTTTTTTAATAACGTAGTTGTGTTTGAGTCCCTCAATTGTCCTCAGTGTGAAAAGATGAATCTCAAAATCCTACAGTCACTGCTGGAAAGGGTTCAAATATGCAAAAATGCTTGAAAACTGATGAATCTGAAGGAGCTGGAGGAATTTTCTGAAGAACAGAGCTCAGTTTAACTGCTCAGGACAAACAAGAAACTCATGAATAACATCACAAAACATAAAAACAGTCGTGGATCATCAGGTAATCACACACAGTATTGAGAATCAGTGGTTCACATACTTATGAATGGTGTTATTTTAATAAATTCAGCTATTGTTTGTCTTGTGAACTAAATGCAAACATCTTTTATGTAAAATATCTTACTCAGGACAGTACTAAACAAAAAATAACATTCATTTTTTATCATCCCTCTTATTTTATTAAAATAATTCACATACTTTTTCATGCCACTGTATATGGAAAATTTAGAAATGTTCTTATACAGATATTAAAATATATAGAAATAAAAAAAATGTAGTGTATTTTTTTATTTTTTTTATTCTATATTGCTAAAAATATTAATTAAATTGTTTTTTAGATACATTTACTTTAAAGGGTTCACCCAAAAATGAAAATTCTGTCATTTATTACTCACCCTCATGTCGTTCCACACCCGTGAGACCTTTGTTCTTCTTCGGAACACAAATTAAGATATTTTTGATGAAATCCGATGGCTCAGAAAAGCCTCCATTGACAGCAAGTTAATTTACACTTTCATTGCCCAGAAAGCTACTAAAGACATATTTAAAACGGTTCATGTGACTGCAGAGGTTCTACCTTAATATTATAAAGCGACGAGCATATTTTTTTTTGTGCGCCAAAAAAAACGAAATGATGACTTTTCAACAATATCTAGTGATGGGCAATTTCAAAACACTGCTTCATGAAGTTTTGAAGCTTTACAAATCTTTTGTTTCGAATCAGTGGTTCGGATCGCGTGTCAAACTGCTGAAATCACATGACTTTGGCGCTCCGAACCACTGATTCGAAACAAAAGATTCGTAAAGCTTCATGAAGCGGTGTTTTGAAATCGCCCATCACTAGATATTATTGAGAAGTCATTATAAGTCGCATAAAGTATTCTCGTCGCTTTGTAACATTAAGGTAGAACCACTGTAGTCACATGAACCGTTTTAAAGGGATAGTTCACCCAAAAATGAAAATTTGATGTTTATCTGCTTACCCCCAGGGCATCCAAGATGTAGATTACTTTTTTTCTTCAGTTGAACGCAAATTATGATTTTTAACTGCAACCGCTGCCGTCTGTCAGTCAAATAATAGCAGTGATTGGGAACTTGAACAATAAGAGTCGAAAAAACTTCCATAGACAAATCCAAATGAAACCCTGCGGCTCGTGACGGCACATTGATGTCCTAAGACACGAAACGATCGGTTTGTGCGAGAAACCGAACAGTATTTATATCATTTTTTACCTCTAATACACCACTATGTCCAACTCCGTTCAGCTTCCGGTTAGTGAGGTCTGATCGCGCTCTGACAACGGAAGTGATGTCTCGCGCTCATTGAAGTATATGGGCGAGACATCACTTCCGTCAACAGAACGCGTTTTTTGACCTCACTAACAGGAAGCTGAACGAAGTTGGACATAGTGGTGTATTAGAGGTAAAAAATTATATAAATAATGTTCGGTTTCTCGCACAAACCAATCGTTTTGTGTCTTAGGACATTAATGTGTCGTCACGAGCCGCAGGTTTTAATTTGGATTTGTCTAAGCAAGTTTTATTTACTGTTATAGTTGAAGTTCCCATCTACTGCTATTATTTGACTGACAGACGGCAGCGGTTGCAGTTAAAAATCATAATTTGCATTCAACTGAAGAAAAAAAGTCACCTACATCTTGGATGCACTGGGTGTAAACAGATAAACATCAAATTTTCATTTTTGGGCGAACTATCCCTTTAAATATTTTTTTAGTAGCTTTCTGGGCATAGAAAAAGCAAATGATTAAATGATTTCATCAAAAATATCTTAATTTGTGTTCCGAAGATGAACGAAGGTCTTACGGGTGTGGAACGCCATGATGGTGAGTAATTAATGACATAATTTTCATTTTTGGATGAACTAACCCTTTAAGCATCTCATTTGCTATCTTTAAACTGTATTGTATCATATTAATTTGCAAACTATCCAACTTGTTGTCAGCCATTATCCTAAAAACCCATATCGGTTGACCACTACTTATCATGAATACTATTATTAAATGTAAAAATAATTGTTTTTCGAAGGTAATGTATAAAGTAGTGAAATGTGCTTGTTGTTCTAGGTTGGCCAGGTATTCTTATACTTTCAGTGGTGAGTATAAGGCTTTCTTTCACTTTGTGCTGCTTGTACACCGGTTGATGTTAAATTGTTTCAAAAAAGTTCTCCTTCCCTCAACTGTATCCGTTATGCAACAGGCTTTGTTTAACTCTGTACAACTGTAGCAACAAAACAATCTTGACCTTGCGAGACACTTGAGTGTCTGTAGTCGCATGTCTGTGTTGATCTGCTTTCATAACACATGTGAACCCTCAGCAGCACATCTGAATGTGTCAAACATATCTCTCTGCTTTCTCATCTTGTTTTCAGGGATAACCTCTTGTTGGAGACAGGCTTCTTGGCCATTCTCGTTGCTCCCATGAAAATGCCCTGGTCTTCAAAGTTGTGTCTCCATGATAATGTGACTTTCTGGCTGGTGCGCTGGCTGTTGTTTCGGCTGATGTTTGCGTCGGGCGTCGTCAAACTGACCAGCCGCTGCCCCACCTGGTGGGGCCTAACGGGTGAGGAATTGTAGAATATATTGGTATTTGTGACTAAATGTTCCTGAGTTGCTGTTAAGCATTAAAGGGCTCATGAATTGATAAATCAAATTTTTTGTGATAGACCGATACTCATTTTTTAGAACCGATAACCGATATGCAGAACTGATATTTATTTACTGTTATACTTCTGTTTTTGACACGATTACAACACCACTGAACTGAACAAACCATTTTATTTATAACAATCACTCCTTCCTTGCATAGAAAACAAAACAAATCTTATTAAAAAGCATCAGCTGCAACACTAATGTTAACAATAAGCAAAATAAATGTAGAATGTCTAATGTTTTCAAATGGAGAAAATAAATTAAAGACAGGAGTCATATAAACTTTGCAGAAATGTAATACTTCATTTTAAACTACAGTTTTTTTTTTTGTAGATTTTAAGCTGTTTAGGCTAAAGAATGAAGAATAATTCACTGGATAATGTTAAATAACTGAATAATATTGTCTGGAATATTGGAATATAACAAACAAAACATCGTATTTTATTGCATTTCTCAACTGGTATGTTATATCAGAATTATTAATAATGTTTTTGTCGATCTAGATTATGAAATATCTGCTGACAAAGTGCTGTTTATCTATGCATTTACTAAGAGTTATACTCAAAATGCGATCGCTCACAGATATAATAAATAATTTCCATAGAGTTGTTTACTTGGATGTTTATTAGCGAATTAATGGTTATATAGTAAATTTTTATATAATATTATCACAGAATATTATAAACAAAGTTATTCTCTAGCCTTGAAAATAACTTGCATCAAAGCATAAAGCGATCGAAAAGCGTTAAAGTGACTTGGTTTTCAGCTGAAAGAACAAACAGAACAATCGAGCATGAATAACGTTTTAATATATGCGAACTACGAATACAGAGGTTATACATCTAAATATATATACAAGAAAATACACACCTATGTACAAGAATAGAAGTAGAGAAGGAAAGAGAGAAGGCAAGTAGCAAACTCACAACCAGTCCTAAGCCAGCACGGAAATCAGTTTCATCATCTAAGATTGAGAAACGGCAGTATACTTGCATTGGTTGCGTGTGTCGACTTTCAGGTTAGCGCTGGTGCAGTTCGTTGGCTTCCTCCGTTCAGCGGGAAGGTTTGAACTGAGGACGAGAGTGAGTTTCGCTGGAAGATGGCGATCCCGAAGCTGAGCGCGATGGCAGCGCGTGGTCACCGGAGAGGTCCGGGAAAAACGTGCACGAGATGCTCGTGAGACAATCGGTAGAGAACACACAAGAAAGTGTGTCTTTGCTTTTATGACAGATAAGCCGACACACCTCCTTGAGGTGGGGTAGCCAATAACATGGGTGCAAAGTTGGCGGGAAAGCTTTCCCATTGTTTGGCCTCACGACTTAATCCAATGATTTATGACTACCAGATCAGATCTCCAAAAGGAGTGTGTTCTTCACAGTATCATTAAACACATAGAAAAATGCATTTGTCCGTTTGTTGACATGTCTCAATCAATAGCTCGAGTCCGGAGCTTTGAAACGAGATCAAACTCGATAGGTCAGAAAGGCATAGGAGAGAAGTTATGGTTTACAGACAAAATTATATCATTAAAATGCACACTAGCACAAATACACTCATTTAAACACTAGGAAACATGCATAGGCCCTAAAATATATGAAATATATATTTCAGCATAGTGGTGCTATATATATATATATATATATATATATATATGCAGTTAAAAGTGTATGTTTGTGTGTTTCTGTATGTGTGTCTGTGTGTGTGCCAGTGTGTGTGGGTGCTGGAATGTGGATCTGGCCCGTAGTCCACATGAGGGGCCCCTTTGATGTCCTAAGAGCAAGGAAATTGGGCCTGCTGTGTTACCTCGGAGGGCCACAAAGGTGTCAAGTGGGCTCATATTTAGTAGACAGTTCGGACCCGATTTAGTGATTAAGAAACAAAGTTCATCAGGTTAAAAGCATTCTGAAAACTCCAAAGTTTATTGATTATCCTGATACATAAGCAAGTGAATCTTGTTAAAAGTTACATGCGGTGGCCGTGGAGCATTTCCTGAGCATCAACCCGCTGAGCGAACGGCAAAATGCAGATGACTTCACGAGACTAATGATGAACATAGACAACAGAGAGAGAGAATTAAATTCAGCGCTTTTATTTCCTACATGTGCTCATTCATGGCTGTAGTATTTAATTCATGCAAAGTTACTTTTTTATTGGGACAGGACTTGACAAATTATTTTACGTGACTCTGTGAGCTTGTCTCTATTTCTTAGAGACAAGCTGCATAAACTAGCTGCATTTCAGGTGCATCTAATTTGTGCATTAAAGAATTAGTTCGCTTTCAAATTAAAATTTCCTGATAATTTACTCACCCCCATGTCATCCAAGATGTCCATGTCTTTCTTTCTTCAGTCGAAAAGAAATTAAGGTTTTTGATGAAAACATTCCAGGATTTTTCTCCATATAGTGGACTTCAATGGAGCCCAAATGGTTGAAGGTCAAAATTACAGTTTATAGCGATCCCAGATGAGAAATAAGGGTCTTATCTAGAGAAACCATTGCTCATTTACTAAAAAATTTTTTTTTTAAAAATGTATACGTTTTATCCACAAATGCTCATCTTGAACTAGCTAGTGTAGACACTGCTAAGTGTATTACTGCCCTCCGCAGGTCAAAGTTTGAACTAAATTGTCATATATAATATGCTAGTGCAAGTATAACAATTAGTTCAAACTTTAACCTGTAGAGGGCAGTAATACACTTAGCAGTGTCTACACTGCTGGAACTCTAATAGAGAAGAAGAAGAGAGCTAGTTCAAGATGAGCATTTATTGTTAACTTATATAATTTTTTTTTCTTAAATGAGTGATGGTTTCTCTAGATAAGACCCTTATTTCTCGTCTGGGATCGTGTAGAACATTTTGACGCTGCAATGAAACTGTAATTTTGACCTTCAACCATTTGGGCTCCATTGAAGCCCACTATATGGAGAGAAATCCTGGAAAGTTTCCATCAAAAACCTTAATTTCTTTTCAACTGAAGAAAGAATGACATGAACATCTTGGATGACATGGGGGTGAGTAAATTATCAGGAAATTTTAATTTGAAAGTGAACTAATCCTTTAATGGCTGTTATGTTAAATAAAGTTGACTAATTTACAGCAAAGCAGGTAAGTATACTTTACATGTGCACGCCGTGGTCTCGTCTCCCCTCAGATGCGCTGTAATGGCGATCCTACACACAATTCTCAAAACACCCATAAGATGGTGACGTTAATCTGTAAATCCGATATTACAAAACCAATATCGTAACCAATATTGCTTGAAATAAAATAAACAGTAAAATAAAATAAATTTCTTTCAGCTAGTTGCCAAGGCAACAGTTCTCATTTTTAATTTAGTTTAACTTGATGTATTAAAATAACTAAAACTAAAGTAAAAATGAGTAAAAACTCTATAGACATTTAAAAAAACAAACAACAGAATTACTAAATGTTTAACATAAATTATAATGGACAATATAAAAATAAAAATAATTAAAAATTTTAATAAAAACTATAATAATATATCAATGATACTAAAATATTCTGTTGTTCTCTTATCAGCTTTGACCTATCACTATGAGACCCAGTGTATACCGACCCCGCTGGCCTGGTTTGCTCATCAGCTGCCGGTGTGGTTCCAGAAACTCAGTATAGTGGGAACGTTTGTTATCGAGATCGCACTTCCTTTCCTGTTCTTCAGCCCCATACGAAGACACAGACTTGCCGCCTTCTACATGCAGGTGAGTGTGTATGTGTGTGTTTGATCAGAAATGGAGAAGCTACTACGAGTTTGTGCATTATTGTGACATCTTTGTGTGTTACAGCTCCTGCTTCAGGTGTTTATCATCCTGTCTGGGAATTATAACTTCTTTAATATTCTCACAATCACCCTGTGCCTGTCGCTGCTGGATGACCAACATGTAAACTTCTGGCTCCGCAGACCCACGCAAAAGACAGAAAGCAGTATGTTTAAAAAACGTAACATGTATTTGAAATAGAAAATTTGTAACATTATAAATTTCTTTACTGTCACTTTTGATCAATTTAATGTGTCCTTGCAGAAAAAGTATCAACTTTTTTATGTCAACTTTTGAAGTTGAACAGAAGACTTCCTTCATCAAATGGCAAAAATGTTTTGATTATTACGTGAAGATGGCAATGTTTGTTGTACCTTGTTAGGACAAGATGTTAAAACCAGGTCTGGACATCCATGTTAATTTATTAATTTGTTCAGCATCATTACAGACTCTCTTCTCTGGACTGGCTGTAATGTTAGAGGTCGGTGTATACGCTCTGCTTTGCTACTGGACTGTCCAATACTTTGACCTACAGGTGGACTGGGAAAAGAAAAGTGTGTCCTCCAAAACAGGTGAAGCTCTCTACGATTTCTTATTGCGGTCACTTATCATTGAGTGTGATTTATCTCTCTTTGTGTTCCTGTTCCTCAGCCTTTACTTATTTTGAGTTCAATGGCTTTCTGAAGACTGTCACAGTGCCCAGTATCTGGATTGGTGTGCTGTCTCTCACATGGGAGATCATCACTGCCATGTTTAAGTGAGTGTTAGGGGATAGTTTACCTGTGGTTTGTCAGCTCACTATGTCCATTAGATGGCGTTCTGGTAGAAATATGTTTTTGATTGCTTGTGCATGTGCATATGCTCCAGATGTGCTTGTGTGAGGGGCGTGTTGCGGCGTCTCTGGAGCACAATCCAGTGGGCAGTGATGGCTGCGGCTACAGTCTCAATGTTTGCCATCAGTCTGGTCAGTAAACTTCCTGTCAGTGTTATTTTAGTATCATTAATACAGTATGATAGCATTTATTAATATTTTAAAGTAGTTTTCAATTCTATGCTTTCCCATTTTAGTTGAAGTTTTAGTAATTCTGTTTTTAGTTTTTTTTTTTTAGTTTTTTTTTTTTAAGTCTTTTTTTTTTTATTTACGGTTTGGTTTTAGTAGTTTTAGTATTTCAGCTTAAACTATTTAAAAAGTAGAAATTTGCCTTGGCAACTAACTCAAATAAAACAAGCATTTTTAAAAATATATTTTATTAATGTTTATTTTAGTTTTAGTTAATAATACTATTTCCTGCATGCCACTCTAAAGGGGGTCGCACACCGGACGCGAAGCTCAGCGCCACGCCACGTCTTTAAAATTCAAACGCATTGTTTTCTATGAGAGTGCGCACACCAGCGGCGACATTCGGCGTCTGTCCGCGGCGCCCAGCAACGACTCATTAAGTTGTTTAAAATCCTGCCGCACCACAGAGCACCATGTACATTGTTTTACATTAAATGTATATTTCTCTCAAATCGTCGTTAATGTACATACTGACTTCACCCTGTGCTGCAAGATACATCAGTTTCACATTCTTAGTTTAACAGCTTGAATAAAGTCTAAAAATGTATAATAAACGTAGCATTTTCTTTCCTTTTGCTTTGTTGTGCCATTTTTCCATGTACACTAACCTCAGTGTGAAATATTAAAGCATAGGCATGTAACGTTTCCCTGTTGACGTAAAACACTCCCATTGTGCAGCTCTTCTATCAGGAGTCGATTCAAAATTGAGCTCGCACGTATATAATGTGTGCGGCCGGTGTGCGATACCTGTGAGTTATCAGAGCTTTGCGGCGCCGTGCTTCGCGTCCGGTGTGCGACCCCCTTAAACCTGTCTGTTTAGTTAATTAGCGGAATTGTAATGTAATGACAAAAATGAACCACTAAACATGGTCCATACATTTTGTACTTCATATTTAAAGTCTTACCAAACAGTATGATAGCTTTTGTGAGGAACTGAATATAGTAATTTATTACCAAAAGCCTTCTGCACATCTCAATCTCATTCATGCTTTCACATGTTCAAACCTCAAACATTCACAATACACATAAGAACTTCATTGTGTATTTTATGTGTAGTGCACATCTTTTGGAGTGCACTGTCCCTTTTAAGTGATGTAAAAATAATGAGGCTAATAATGAAGTACTGTATATGTGCAGGTTCCCTACACCTACATTGAGTATGATTCCAACAATAATCTCTGGCCTGGGATCCGGACAGCGTTTGAAGTGACTGACCGTTACCAGCTGGTCAACTCGTATGGATTGTTTCGGAGAATGACCGGTGTCGGAGGTCGTCCAGAGGTGGTCATTGAGGGAAGCATGGATCGCAACACATGGACGGTCAGTTTACGAGTATTTCAGGAAGTGCATTGTGTCTGATTTACAGCATTAATTTGTATGTGAAGGAGATGGACTTCACAAAATTTTTTATCATATTAAAAACAGTCTAAAAGGTCTATAATACGGGCTTGTGATTGAAAAGTCTAACCCAGATCTTAAAGCTGAAGTTTGTAGATTCTCTGCAGCAGGCAGCCTCAAATTTGCAAAAATACTTTTTCCAACTTGGTTTGGGAATCTTTAGGCACCTCACAATCCGATTCCAAAACTATTCTTGATCTGCATTTTTTTTTTTCTTTGCAGGAGATAGAGTTCATGTATAAGCCAGGGAACATGAGCGCAGCGCCCCCTGTGGTGGCTCCGCACCAGCCCAGGCTGGACTGGCAGATGTGGTTTGCTGCTCTGGGGCCACACACACAGAGCCCCTGGTTCAGCAGCCTCCTACACAGACTCCTGCAGGGCAAACGCGATGGTAAGGTGATGTGTCGTTTGTGCATGTGTGAGATTTAAAGGCATCCAGTGCATCAGTCTGAACAAGATGCAGTGCTGAATGCAGTGTTTTCTATTATACTATACTATACTATACTACACTATGTGTGTGTTGTTTAGTGGTCAAACTCATTCAGACAGATGAGTCTCAGTATCCGTTCAGCAAACAGCCTCCTACGTACCTAAGAGCTCACCGCTACAAATACTGGTTCAGCGAGCCAAAAGAGGACGGGTGAGCGCACGCAAAATTCCACTATGACTCTTGCTATAAATTGTTAAATGCATGTTAAAAATTACATTTTAATTATCTTGCATAACACAATGCATTATTGTTAACGCTGATGTTTAATGTTAGCCTTATTGGATGCGTTTCTTTTATGACTATGTCATATTTAATGTTTTTGTGTGTGTTTAGTTCGTATCCCCAGCGATGGTGGAGACGGGTTTATGTGGAAGAGTTCTATCCTATAGTGCGCCTTGGTGACTCTTACCTTGAACAGATGTTGGTTCAACATGGTTTGAAGGTAAGAAACAAGTCTGTCTTCAAAAGTGAAAGTGTAACTGAATTAGTTCATGTTTTGAATATTGATTTCGACTATAACCTCAAGGGAGGAGATCAAACAGACCTAAAGTACACTGTCCTGTTATCTGTAGAGTAGTTTGATTTAGGAAAACCGTGTTTTTAGGGCTGCACAATTAATTGAAACTGAAAATTCCATATGGCTTTGTGCGATTTATCAAATCATAAATAAATATATGCTGTGTGTTTCAGAGTGAAGTGCAGCACTATGTTCATTTACACGCATGAACGAACATTTACAGCCTGTTGGTAACAAAAGTGAAGCTTCTGGTGTTTTTCCACCAAAATAAAAGCTTGAGGGTTTAACATTTGTTAGTTTTGAAAATATATTTTGTTGTATGAATATCTGAACATTAGAGTTGTCAAAAGTGCTGACTTCGGTACCAATCGGTACTGTGACGCTTTGAGCACTGTTGAGCGGATTCTTAAACACCTGATTGGCCATTAAGTTCATTTGCTCATCAGATATGTCTGTGATTGGCTACAATAATCAATGCACGGGAGTGTTTGAAAGCACACAGAAGTGTTTGATCAGTGGGCTGGTTCACAATAGACGTCTGCTTTCAAACGCTCCCATGTGTATCTGTGTAAGCGCTCAGTAAAGTGTGTCATTGATGACTATTTACAACTTTTTAAAGCGTTGATCATTGTAGCCAATCACAAACATATCCGATGAGCGTGTCATTCAGAGGTATTTACGAATTAGCTCAACAGCGCTCAAAGCGTCACATTTTTTTTTTAAATTTAATATGGACTTTGTACCAAAGTAGGTACTTTTGACAAATCTACTGATCATACAAGATATCAAAAGTAAGAACAGAGCCTCTGATTTTAATCAATAACAACAAAATATTCTAGCTTCATGCATTCTTTTATCAACATTTGAATGTGGGCAAGGTTCATAATAAAAGGAACATTTAAAAAAAAGCTGAGAATCATGTTTTGTCAAAGATTTTGTCTGAATCAGATTCAGTACGTTGATCAAAACATAGATGAAGTGAATCATGTCAGAAGATGCATAATAGCACCTCCTACCATATAAAAACAGTGAAAACATTGATTGCCGGGAATAACACATCAATTTGTGTCATAAATAATGGAAAATCTTTTTAATGAACTTTTAACAATTTTAAATGCCATTGCCATGATCTGGGGTCTCATTTATAAAGCGTGCATACGCACAAAACGGGGCTGGAAATGTGCGTACGCCAGTTCCCACGCAAAGGTTGTGATCTATAAAAAACAAACTTGATGGGAGAATGTGCGCACCTTTAAGCAAACTTTGAGCCGTGCGTACGAACATTTTGGAGACAGAGCAGATTAAGGAAAACCACTTTAAATCCTAATTATGGGTCATAATCATAAATACAGTGCATGTTCACAATAACAGTTTAAATAAATAAAAGAATGATTTAAACTCGCATGGAAACTCACGTTTTCATTTTGATATACACATTTACATTAATGTTACACTTTCACTAATGGCGATAAGCACAGAAATTACATTACGCAGTCATTACGGAGAAGTTAATCAAACGTGATATGAATTTACATAGTAGATGTGCTACTTTCTATTACATTTCCTGTGACACGCTGCTTTAAAGATCCCGTTTTTCGTGTTTTGAAGCTTTGATTGTGTATATAGTGTGCAATATAACATGTGTTCATGTTTCGCGTGTAAAAAAACAGTATTTTTCATATAATTTACTTATCTGTATACCGCTGTTTCCACTGTCATAAAAACGGGCTGATGACTTCCTTGTTCTATGAAGTCCCTCCTTCAGAAATACGTAACGAGTTCTGATTGTGTTGTGAAACTACATTGCAGATGTTATACAAAATATTTTAGCGAAACCGGTGATCGATGCACACTTAACTTCGATATTATCGAAGACACTGCTGGATCCGGTGGTCGAACAGTCCGTTGTCCTGTTTGAATAGTTCCAATGATAATATCTTACTGTATAACCACAGCTGCAGGAGGTGTTGATGTCGTGTGAAGGATCTTCAAACAATTACCACTGTTTATGAAGGATATAATTTGAGGAAAATGGTAAGATTTGCACGTTTCCTTTTTAAAATACTTCAGTGAAGTGCCGAGAAAGACAATTGTATTTACACTGCAATAAATAAGTAGGCCGATCTGTTTCCACTAAAATAGCCTATAAACTTCCTAAAAGATATGTTCACCTTATCAGCAAAACTGCATAAATTTGATTCGAATTGTTTAAAACGATTAAAATACTATTTGGCCAGTGGAAATGAGTGAATCAACTCTATTCTAAAACCTTTATCTTAAGTAATTAAAGGTGTCATCGAACGTTTTTTTACAAGATGTAATATAAGTCTAAGGTGTCCCCTGAATGTGTCTCTGAAGTTTCAGCTCAAAATACCACATAGATTTTTTATTTTTTTTATTCATGTTTTTAACTGCCTATTTTGGGGCATCATTAACTATGCACCGATATATAGGTTGCGGCCCCTTTAATTCTCGTGCTCCCCCTCCCCCGGAGCTCGCGCTTGCCTTGAACACCATAAACACAGTTTACACAGCTAATATAACCCTCAAAATGGATCTTTACAAGATGTTCGTCATGCATACTGCATGCATGCGTCGGATTATGTGAGTATAGTATTTATTTGGATGTTTACATTTGATTCTGAATGAGTTTGAGGCTATATGCTCTGTGGCTAACGGCTAATGCTACACTGTTAGAGAGATTTATAAAGAATGAAGTTGTTTATGAATTATACAGACTGCAAGTGTTTAAAAATTAAAATAGCGACGGCTCTCTTGTCTCCGCGAATACAGTAAGAAACGATGGTAACTTTAACCACATTTAACAGTACATTAGCAACATGCTAACAAAACATTTAGAAAGACAATTTACAAATATCACTAAAAATATCATGAATCATGTCAGTTATTATTGCTCCATCTGCCATTTTTCGCTATTGTCCTTGCTTGCTTACCTAGTCTGATGATTCAGCTGTGCACAGATCCAGACGTTACTGGCTGCCCTTGTGTAATGCCTCGATCATGGGCTCATTGGGCTGGCATATGCAAATATTGGGGGCGTACACCCCGACTGTTACGTAACAGTCGGTGTTATGTTGAGATTCTTTTAAACAAATGAGATTTGTATAAGAAGGAGGAAACAATGGAGTTTGAGACTCACTGTATTTCATTTCCATGTACTGAACTCTTGTTATTTAACTATGCCGAGATAAATTCAATTTTTAATTCTAGGGCACCTTTTAATACAATTTTGTTTTTTTGCATATTTTGATATATATATTCTAAAACATAAGAATATTGGATGATTTTTAGCAATGTAATGTGTATGGCACAAATGTTAACCATGGTGTCACGTGGATGGGAATATGCTTGGAAATGATATGCAGATGAGGTTATGCATAGTAAAACTAGGCGTCATAAGCTCCATATATGATTTTGGGGAGGAGACAGGGCGCTGACTGGGATTTATAAAGGGATTTGTGCACAGGATCCGGCGTACGCATGGTTTTATAAATCAGATTTTTTTTTTTGTGCGTACACAGAATCTAGCTTTTGCGCGTACATACACTTATAGGATGAAATCTACCCAGTTTTATTTGAGACCCTCTTCCATTTTTGCCCATCAGGATAAGGCTCCTCCGAGGCGCAGCTCGAATGCATGGCTGCCGCGGTTCTTGCGACATGTTGGCGAACATGCCCGTGAGATACCAGCTCATCTGCTGCTGTGGACTCTCTTCACCTCTGCAGCGACCGTGTGTCTCCTCAACTCTCTGCGATCACGTGCATATCATCGCCTACACGAATCGCTCCAGAACCAACACACAGACAAACAGGCTGCTGAACAGACACGCCCCAATGTGACGGAAGAGAACAAGAAGAAACATGAGGAGGAGGAGGAGGAGAAAAAAGAGGTTACAAAAAATGATGCAGAGGAAGATGGAAAAGAACAGGAAGAAGTTGCAACAAGTGAAGAGGAACAGGAAGGTGAAATTGAAGAGGAAGTGAGTGCAAAGGAAACTGAAGAGGACAGCCTCAGGAAAAGGAAGTGAAGTTTTCAGTTGATCTCCTGTGGCTCTAAATGAAACTCTGGACTTTTTAATACCAGCTCAGGGTAATGACATCTACCCCAAAACATCAGTACTTACACCTTCATTGTCAAAACATTGATACTTCTCTGTTTTCACAGGCGTTTTTGAGAGATGTAGGCAGAGTAGCGAAACTTTCATGCATCCTAGTAGTGTCTGGGATTTACCTGCACGTTTAGTTAAACTAATCCGGATAGGAAGGCCACACTGCAAAACAAGGGATTTTTGTTGTATGCTCTCCGATTGATCTGACAGGTAAATGCAAGACAAGGTAGGTTATCGTTTCCCCCATTGTGCACTTACTTACTGCTTGCACCTTACATTATATCATGTTAAGTAAAATCCAGAATGTCTTCCACCATGAGACCTAAAAATAACTGTAAAAAACAACAAATAAACTGTATATTTCAATACTGGGCCTCATTAAACAGAAGAGTGGAATTTGTGTTAGTAATTCTTGCATAAATTACACATTGAATTGAATGCATCGAAAAACCTACCAGCACTTGCGGTTTTATGAACAATTTACACACACATTGCTTTGTTCTGCTTGTGTTTTATGAGTGAAGCCCAGTATGTGCTCTGTGCCTTATGGTATACCAAAAGTATCTCAGAAATCTTGATATCAGAAAATATTTCAATCTTGTTTTATTTTCATGAGTAATATAGAGATGTTTAATAGTTTTTCACTTAGACTGTCATCTTGTATATGTGGTGTTATATGATCTGCAAATTGTTTATCAGACTGTAACTGGTTATGGTCTGTGATATGTGCGTTGTAATAATGTTTGTGACATTGCTTTTTTTGACCACTTTGATGTCATTAAAATATTGCATGTTTATTGTTAATATGAGTGAAGATGCACAAAAAAACACTCAGCTTTAATGTTTTGTTATATTTTTAATAAACTTAAAAAAAATATATACACTAGCACAACTGCCATTATTTCCAAAGAAATACAGCCTCACAGTTTACATTTTTATCTTTAATCTATATGAATAAAAGTCTAATATAGTAATAACAACGAATACATATGATAAAGTCTTGGATATTAATAATTCATATTTTGGAAGTCAAGAGTCCACCCTTAATTCAAGTGACTGAACATCATACTGTCTTATGTAGAATTCTGGTACACGTTCACCACTGCAGTACCCCGGGGCTGTACTTATCAATGAGTGTCTGATAATACGGCCTCAGACTCTCCACGTCCGGTAGTTCAGTGCTCTTTGTATACAAATCGAACTTGCTGTCAGAGCAAAGACAAACAGACACATGTTATTGATCTATCTCTAGAAACTCGCAGAGTAAGGTCAGATCTTACTGATTAAATGCAGAGGAGCTCTTATTGAGAAACTGAAAACATACTTAAACTCTTTGACCCAGGGAAGCATCTGCAGGTCTTTCTCGTTGCATAAGTGCATGTAGTCTCCGTTTGAGTGCCAAGGGTAGAAGGAGTGGAAGCGGATCATGTAGAGACCCTGAAAGAATTTGGGAGTGTTAAATGTACAAAAGTGTATTTTATAAAAGTGTACATGACATCCTATTGCTTGTGTGTGTTAGATTTGTTTGCCTCTCAGGTGGGCTCTATGACGTTACCTCCTCAGGGATGGTGCATTTGTTGAACTTCATTACCTGGTACAGATACTCTAGAATAGTGCAAGCAGAATTTCCATTTTGTTACTTCAGCAGCAAATACACAACCATTCAAAAGTTTGGGGTTGGTAAGATTTTTTTAATGTTATTAAAAGTCTCTTTTTTTGACATTTATTTGATCAAAAATACAGTAACATTGTGGAAAAATATTTTAGTTTTAAATTTATTTTAAAATGCAGTTTATTCCTAGGCCTGCAAAACAGTCTTCATTGTCACATTATCCTAATTTGATGATTTGGTGCTCAAGGAAAATTTCTTAGTATCATCAATGTTAAAAACGGTTGTGTTGCTTCATACTGTTTGGAAACCTTTTTTTTATGAATATAAAGTTGTATTGTATTCATAATAAATTTAATTTCCTGCCTTTTAATTTTTTAGGATATTGGTAATGGTAGACTTATTGTTTATATTTGTTTCCCTGGTACAGTAATGCCATATCTTAAAGGTGCCGTAGAACATCTTTTTAAAAGATGTAATATAAGTCTAAGGTGTCCCCTGAATTTGTCTGTGAAGTTTTAGCTCAAAATACCCCATAGATGTTTTTTTATTAATTTTTTTTAACTGCCTATTTTGGGGCATCATTAAATATGAGCCGATTTAGGCTGCGGCCCCTTTAAATGCTCACGCTCTCCGCCCACGGAGCTCGCGCTTGCCTTGAACAGCATAAACAAAGTTCAAACAGCTAATATAACCCTCAAAATGGATCTTTACAAAGTGTTCGTCATGCAGCATGTCTAATCGCGTAAGTATGGTATTTATTTGGATATTTACATTTGATTCTGAATGAGTTTGATAGTGCTCCGTGGCTAACGGCTAATGCTACACTGTTGGAGAGATTTATAAAGAATGAAGTTGTGTTTATGAATTATACAGACTGCAAGTGTTTAAAAAATGAAAATAACGATGCCTCATGTCTCCGTGAATACAGTAATAAACTATGGTAACTTTAACCACATTTAACAGTACTTTAGCAACATGCTAACGAAACATTTAGAAAGACAATTTACAAATATCACTAAAAATATCATGTTATCATGAATCATGTCAGTTATTATTGCTCCATCTGCCATTTTTTGCTATGGTCCTTAAGTTGAGACTTATTGAATCAAAGGAAGTGATTGTCAGCCGGTTCCAATCAGTGTCCGATCATTTGGAGTTAGAAAAATATAATGTGTGTTGTTGAATTCTCAATATTTGGCCTCAGATACAGAATATCTTCATTGGCTTTTACAAGCAGGTATTGACATCTTCCCACTCCCCTGGTCTTTACTGTCACTTAAGTAAGGTCAGATTTAGTTTTAGAATTTTTATCTGAGATCAAATTTAAAAACGTAATTGAATTATTTTTCTTTCTTTAAAAAAAAAAAAAAAATCTCATTCTCGCCATGAATATAGCCGAGGTAGTTCGCATGGCGTTAAATCATAAACAAAGAAACACTTTTGATCAATTTAATGTATTTTTCTTAATAAAACCCTCAAACCTCAAATGTTTGAACAGTATAGTGTGGGCTTTGCAATGAGACATTGAATGCAGTATCATGATGGTCTTGTGTGTAAAGATCCTCAAATCACTCACCATCATGTCCCCAAGACATCAGGACATTATCAAGCCCACATTGTGGCTTATAGATCCCAAATTCTGTGCTGCATTGAAGGAAATATGCAAACGCGACATCATCAGGTGGAATGCTATAGAATGCAGTCAACATTTTATTTCTATATTGACATAGGATAATATTTTTATATTTATTAACTTTATTAAAATGAAAACTCATTTACTTGCCCTCATGTTTTTCCAAACCTCTATGACTTTCTTTTGAGGAACACTAAAGCACTGAGCAGTGTTGACATTCTTCAAAACATCTCCATGGACAAAAGAAAGTCTCACAGGTTTGAAACGACCTGACCGTTATTCCTTTTACAGCATAATTGTTTGTTTATGTTCAGGAAAAGTGTTGTTATTGTTAACTAAAACTTTTAAAAATCATTTAAATTCATTAAATAAAGCTGAATTTAAAAAAAATGTTAATGGAAAAAAACTTTAAAATGTTAGAAATGTTGTACTAAATTGACCAAAACTTAAATGAAAACTAAATAGAAATATTTAGAACAATTAAATGGATATAAAATATAAATATGGCAATAATAAAATAATATATATAATAAAAATAATAAATATAAAATATATTAAAAGAAACAAATACATATAAAACTAAAATTAAAAATGACAAAAGCAAAATGACTGTTTAAAATTAAATGAAAACTATCAAATTATTAATAATATTATAATATTATATTATTAAATATAATATTATATAAATAATACTGTAATATCACTGATCAGGAAACCAGTTTTGATATTTAGAAGGTATTTGAGTTTTGAAAAAAGGTGTGGTGCTGTACTTGAGTGTAGGGTTTTTCACATCCGGATTGCCTTCAAATGTGGAGTTTCTGAACACTATTGAATTCTGGAACTTGCATCCCACTGGGAATGTGTCTCCAACTACAGCCCACTGAAATGCACAAAGCAGCATTCTGATAGCTTATTATTTAGCCCATGTGATTGTTGTAGATTTTTAGACTGTGTTTGGATGCATTTGTCTCTCACCTGTGGCTCCCCATACAGGGCCATGATTTTTCCAATGTCATGGATCAAGCCTACTAGCTGGAACCAATCTGGATACAGGTAAAAAAATGAGAGAAGTGCTTTTTAAAATTCCGTTTTCAATGTTGTATTTTAACATTCGGCCAAATAAACTTTCACATTTAGATATGTATTTTAGTCTGTGTGTCTGGACATATTAATCAGAAACTGGACAAAAACAACTTAAGCTATGTGTTATTGTAAAAGACCATCTTATCTAAGGACGGTGTAATTGACTCCTGTGGCCTTTGTCCCTGCTGACTCCTCACCTTTATCAGGATGCTCTTTACGGATTCCCTCGGCAGTCTGGAAAGCATGGAAAGAGTTCGGGAAGTCAACATCAGGGTCGGATTCGTCAACAAGCTCGTCCAGGGAATTGATGTTCTCCATCATGGCCATGCTGAAGTGATTGCAGTTCGCCCACTCCAGGCGCTAAAGGTGAGAGAGGCCGTGTTCAGTGTTTGTGAAGGTTATCATTGATCCAGGCCAACACAGAGCGTCTTAAGTTTATTCTAGTTTAACTCCAACATAGAAACACGTCCAGAATTAGAATTAACTTTATTATGCAAGTAACGCATGCAATATAGATACTGTTTAATGGAGATCAACAGAGAATTTAGTTTTCAGTGTGTCTGCATTGTATCTGCACAGGGCTTTTACCTTATTAGAGGTGCATTATATTTTATTTTTACCTGCTATTTATTGTCTGGTTTTAATACAGAATATGACTTAAATAAGAACAGAAGATGAAAATGCAAACTCTACATATTCATATACAGTACATACATACTATATATAGTTTGCCATTCAAAAACCAACCTTTTGTTTGACAAAGTCCAGCGTTTGGTACGTGTGCATCAGCTTGTATGTATTAAACACACGGTCAAAGAGCTCTCCACTCTGTATTAGATACGTACACACATCAAAATGGAAATAAGTGTCTCATATTAAGAGGAAATGTACATGAATAAGTCAAGAATATGCAAAATTCAAAATTTTACTTCAAAATTCCTGAATTCTGCTTGGTCTTTCTCGTGACATTCGGGGCGATATGCCAGAGAAGGATCTGGACCCTATGAGTAAAAGTTTGTGTCAGAAATAAGACTTAATAGACAGATACACAATCTAACAAACCAAAGCAACAGTTTGATTGACCATTTTCAGCATTGCAAAAAATCATTCATGTATATAATGCTTACAACTTGTTGAGGAAATTATGTCAATAAGTGTCTGAATGTCAGGTACATACCAGGTTCAGCACCCTCATGGTTCAGTTGAGATTGTGTCGTTCAGGATGAAGGAGGATGTTGTGTGTTTGGCGTCTCGGATTGCTCCATTTATAAATGGTGCACATATGGGGTCTCTGAACTGTAGTGGAAATAACTAGTAAAACTTTAACTTTCTCCAGGTCACTTTCTCTCTGAAGCTTCCAATGGTCTATCAGTGTGCATACGTGTGTACAGTATGTGTACATGTGCATGTTTGAGTGAGAATGCTCAGTACTGGGATATTTTGTACCATTACAGTGACTAGGGGCATTTGATTTAATGGTAATTTAAAGAATTTATATTTTAAGTTATATTATACAATATATTCACGTATTTTTTGTGTTTTATTGTTTTGTTTTAGTGTGATTTTGCTACATTTCACAATATGGCTTTGTTTTACATTTTATTTTTTAGTTTAGTTTAATGATTGTAATTGTATTTTTGACATCAGTCAACACAATAAATCTGAGTAAAAAGTTTAGTATATTTTGCATTGATTGCAACAGGTTTTCTTCAAGGGTTTTCTATGTGGGGTGGGGGGTGTTTTGGTGGATTCAGGTGTTCTCTATGTTGTGAGGACAAAATGTCCCCACAATGACCGTAATACCAGGAATATTAGATCTTGTGGGTAAATTTTTTTGTTCCACATGAGGAAAACAGCTTATAATCATAGAGAATGATGTTTTTTGAAAATGTAAAGGCAGAAAGTTTTCTGTAATAGGTAGGTTATGGTTAGAAAATAGAATATACAGTTTGTCCAGTATACAAATCATAATGTTTATGAAAATGGAAACCCAACGTGTGTGTGTGTGTGTGTGAGTGTTTTGTGTTTACAGTAGGTTACACCTCTGGTTTTTATTGGCTGATAGTTTGTGGGTGAGCCTGTGATGTGTCTGGTACTAGGTCACATGTAACGAGTACACAGTCTAAAGTTAAAAAGAAGCAGATAAACTACAATACTTGACACATACACTTATTCTGACATCTAAAACATTTTTCTCTTTTTCATTTTTGGCAGGAATATTTGACCTTTTTACTTTTTGACACATTTGATCATGCTATTATAGAGGTGGATTAAATAGGGCTCTTAATTAAATGTTATTATTAAATGGTCTAGTTGGTAGATATTATAAATACACTATCTGGCTCTTAAAAGCATCTTTTTCTATTGAAGTCCATTAAAAATATTATAATGTAAAAAAAAAATTAAAATGTAAAAATTATATTATAGTACACTCTAAAAAATGCTGTGTTAAAAACAAACCAAGTTGGGTTGAAAATGGACAAACCCAGCAATTGGGTTGTTTTAACCCAACTGTTGGGTTAAATGTTTGCCCAACCCACTGAGTAGTTTTATTTAACCCAACTATTGTTTGAAAATGACTATATGGCTGACTTAAAATGAATCTAAAATGAAATTAAAATGTTAATTTATTAAACATATAAATAAATGTTAATTTTCAAGATATTTTGGGTTCATTTTAAGTAAGCAATACTGTAATTTTTAAACAATAGTTAAACATTTAACCCAACTGCTGGGTTAAAACAACCCAATCGCTGTGTTTGTCCATTTTCAACCCAACTTGGGTTGTTTTTAACCCAGCATTTTTTAGAGTGTAGGTTTAGTTCGGTAACAAACACTGTTGAAATCACTTTCAGAACATTTAAAATTTAAAACCAATCCAATTTATTATTATAACCTATTTTTAAATGTATTTCTTTATGTATTTTTCAGTTTCTGTGTAAGTTTGCGCTTACTTTGTGTAATGTTTCAGGTCTGCAGCCAGCAGATGGCAGTCTAACTTAAAACTCTCCTGAATGGATGTCCTGCCATCAGAATAAAGGTACCTACTTCACCATATTTTGGGAAGCAGTGTTGGATAAAGTTACTTTTAAAAGTAATTCATTATAATATTGCATTAGTCCCTATTAAAGTAACTAATTGCATTACTTAGTTACTTTTTATGGAAAGTAATGTTATGTTACTTTTGTATGGTTGAATTGGGTTATCGAATGTCAGCAGCAAAGACATTGGTTAATAAAGTGAGATTAAATGCATAGTATGTTTTTGTAATTTACCATTTAATTATTGCAGGTTTGCGTAATGTTCTGAGTTTGCATTTTACTGTTTTTATCACTAGTGTTATTAACATTAAGTGGCATGACATCTTACACACAGAAGCCATTGGCACATGCTGCTGTTCTTAGTGGCACATCCGGTGGCATGTCCAGTTTTCATTGCGTCATGTGCCACTGATATGTTGTTGCACCGCCAGTAGTGACTGACACATGAGTTAAGCAGTTATACTGATGTAATTGTTACAAAAAATCCTAAATAAATGGCTTAATTTAGTGTTATGTTTTAAAATGAATTAAACATGTTTATACATCTGTAATATTTTTCAAACATGTCAGTTTTCAACATTGATAATAATAAGAAATGTTTCTTGAGCGGCAAATCATCGTTAGAGTGATTTTTAAAGGATCATGTGACACTGAAGACTGGAGTAATGATGCTGAAAATTCAGCTTTGCATCACAGGAATAAATTACTTTTTAAAATATAAAAAAGTTATTTTAGAATGTAAAAATATTGCTGTTTTACTTTTTTTTTTTTTTTTTATCAAATAAATGCAGCAAAAGATACTTCTTTCAAAAACATAAAATCTGACTCCAAACGTATCTCACTTATGTTACTCTGACACAGAAGGTCACTGTGGTAATGAATGATCTGTGCTTTTCTGTGTTTGCATTCTATTACAGCTGCCCACATGATACTCACAAACGAAACAATAAGCATTTTCATTTTTGTTTATTGACACAGCTAAATCATATTAAAATACAGCACAGTGACTCAAAACTACAAACATTCAACCATTATATATCTTGTAAAATATTTACACCTCAAAAGCATTTGTTAACTTAGAATTAAATAGCATCTCTTCCATTCAAGTCAATGGCATTAAAGATGATCGATCATGTCGCTTTAAAGTGCTTTGTGTTTAATAGTAGCATTTGACCTAAATGTGAACGTGAGGATAGCAGACATTCCACCACCGACATGCTATGACAAACTGAAGTTGTGTGTGTGTGTGTGTGTGTGTGTGTGTGTGTGTGTGGGCGCTCTTGTTTGGCCAGAGAGTGTTGTTTAAAGTTGTCATCCATGTTTTATTTGTATTTGTGATTTTATGTTGTGAGACTGGTATGTGCCACGTACACGATCAGACAGTGTTGAACGCTTGAGAGCTTTATGGATGAAGATTTGACGTTTTAAAAGTTTAAATGGGAATATACAGTGGTCCCAAAAGGTATGTGGACACTTAAAGCGGCTGTGTGTAATTTTTTGAAGTGAAAACACTTTCTCAAGTCCTGGCACAGAGACAGCTATAAGTAAGAGTTTTATTTCCCAGAAGAGTGTAAACAATGTGGGTCTGTGACGTTTGTAGCATTAATCTGTTGGTTTGAGCAGCCCAACATGTTGACCCAATGGCGTGAGTTTGGGGGCGGGACTATCCGTTTGTCCAGCTAATTGCTGATGGGAGGAGTGTTCCCAAAACCTGTTTAAAAACAGTTACTATTTTTGGATTTGGTGACGCTAGTGGCATTAAAAATGTCAGAATTTCATAGAATAAGATGACAAAATACCAAACCGAATGGTCTCTGCAAGCAAATGCTGAGCTTTTCTCATAACTAACTGTACTTTCTGAAGCATTTTTACAATTTTAACCAACTTGTGTGTCTCTTTTAATTGAATTTTAATTGTATTTAAAAAAATTTGAATAGTTATTCACTGAGAAAATAGCCCTCTACTGTCCGTGTCTATTAAATGTGCTAAAGAAGATGTTTTGTTTTATACATTTTTGCAATATTACTTGAAACTGTCTTTACTAACTGATAAAAGACTATTTATTAGGTGCACTGAAAGGAATAATATTAATATACATCATCTGTGCACGAGGTAGGGCCTTAAAAACATCAGCCAATAGTTTAAACGATTGGCCCTCTGGCTTGTCAATCACTGCCACGACGTTCCTTGTGAGAGACGAGCACGGCTGCACGCTCCAGTAACTTTCCACACTCCACAGGCACCGCATGCAATGTTTTTGTCCGGAGACAGGAGTAACGACTGCAGATTATGAGTTACCTGCGGTGAGTCCGACATAATGAATCCACTAACATGACACAGCGAATGCCGGTGGTAAACACTCGTGTTCCAATACGAGTGTTTACGAGTTTTGGGAGGCGTTCCTTCGAAGGAGGGGGGTTGTTCTTACGTATGCGCTCATTTCAAAAACTTAGTAACAGTCTTTGGTTTCTCAGTCGACGAAAAGATCCTCTTTATCACCTTTAAAATACGTGGCCTTTAGATGCAACACATCAAGATTAATGTTATTGTGACATGACCAATAATCATCGACCATTACATGTCACATGGGTGACTAAAAAAATACATACTTCCTTTTAAATTGTTCCTTAATCTATAAACATGTTCCACTATTGTTTGCCAACTAGAAAGCATCCATCTATTTAAACAGTTATTTTTATCATTTAAAACTATCTTTTTGTGCTCGTGCTATCTTTCTTTTAAATAAACGCCACTTGGTTTGATATTTTATCTAATGCAGTGAAATTCATAGATACTTAAGCATAGATTAAGTGTGCAAAATGCAGGATGTTTTCTCTTAAGATGCTCACGTTGAAGCTCTGTCCGGCTTTAGTTGGCTCAGTCAAGGGCGATTTGTCTCAGGTCAGAGGGACCGAGAAAGAGATGACAATCTTCTCAAACAGTGTGATTACTGTAAAGATAATGAAGGTGCAAATCACTTCATTATAGGAGGGCATGAAGTGTAAAAGTGGGAAACAACCTGGCGACAAACATAGCGGCAAAGACTTTCTCTTGAATGTGAATATATATCAAGAGAATACAGTTTTAATCTCTTCCCTGAGTTCCACCAATGTTTTTTTTTTGTTTGTTTTTTTTCTGTAGTGTTTTCTGTTGGCTCCAATTTTGTTCACACTGCTCCATCCTTCAGAAACAGCCTCTTTGCAAAGTTGCACTACTTTAAGACATTAATAAGATTCACTAAACAATCTGTGGTACTCAAACTGTTCAGATCAGTCTGAAATGATAAAGGACATTGT